>NC_085018.1:24117000-24195305 GCF_963692335.1 Osmerus eperlanus
CCACAAGGGAAATATTTACTTCAGTATGTGCGTGCTTGTGTGCATCGGAGCATGAGTGTGTGCTAAAGGGGGAAGGGGGGGCTGTAATTCACTGAATGTGGTTCCTGATGTCGTTTTGATCACGTCCCCGATTTCAAAGGTTGCAGGGTCATCTGATCCTCTTGGTAAGAGGGGAAGGGGAGGAGGGGGGGGGGGGGGGGGCAGAGTCGGCCCTCAATGTCCCGGGGCTGGGGTATAATAGGTACCTTCCCCAGCCCCTGGGCCCCCAGCCCCCACCCTCCCCAGCCCCTCTCAGCCTCCCTGACAGGGAGGACTGCCTCCAGATCTGGTTTCAGAGGCCCATGGATGGACCAGTGCAGGGCAGGGTGCTGGGAGTTCAAACTGTGGAGAGATACTCTGGTCTCTACTCCATCCCATTCTCCCTCCCTCCTCTCTCTCTCCCTCTCCCTCCTCTCTCTCTCTCTCCCTCTCCCTCCCTCCCTCCCTCCCTCTCCCTCCTCTCCCTCCTCTCCCTCCTCTCCCTCTCCCTCCTCTCTCTCTCCCTCCTCTCTCTCCCTCCTCTCTCTATCCCTCCTCTCCCTCTCCCTCCCTCCCTCCTCCCTCTCCCTCCCTCCCTCCTCTCTCTCCCTCCCTCCCTCCCTCCCCTCCCTCTCCCGCCTCTCCCTCCTCTCTCCTATCCCTCCTCGTCCCTCCCTCCTCTCTCTCTCCCTCCCTCTCCCTCCTCTCCCTCCTCTCTCTCTCCCTCGTCTCCCTCCTCTCTCTATCCCTCCCTCCCTGCCTCCTTTCTCTCTCCCTCCTCTCTCTCTCCCTCCTCTCTCTATCCCTCCTCTCCCTCTCCCTCCTGTCCCTCTCCCTCCTGTCCCTCTCCCTCCTCTCTTTCTCCCTCCTCTCTCCCTCTCCCTCTCCCTCCTCTCTCTCTCTCTCCCTCCCTCTCCCTCTATCTCAGTTTTGTTTGTGTTTATCTATTTTTCTCTGTCTCTGTTTTTACTATGAAATAAATCTTTCTCTATCTGTGCATGTCTGTCTCCCTCTCTCTCTCTCTCTCTCTCTCTCTCTCTCTCTCCCACTCTCTCTGTGTCTCCCTCTCTCCCTCTCCCTCTCTCTCTCTAACTTCTCACATCTCTCCCTCTCTCTCTCTCTACTTCTCACATCTCTCCCCATCCATCAGACACATTCTCTCCCACTCAACTGTATGAGTCCGGATGTGCATTTCTAATAAGGAACATGTTTCACATCTGGTTTCAACTGAACGCTCTCAGGTATGATGGAGAGAGACGGCCGCAGGGATCCAGGTATTGATGAGTTGTGATTCTCAGAGGAACTGGAACTATGTTTCAGTACAAGTTTGCAACATTAGAAACTGTTACAGATGGAGAGTCTGAGAAGCCAGACTCCTTTTTTTTAGATCACTTAAACTCCCTTCACACCTGAGATCCTTGATGTTATGTAAAACGGTTGTTTTGCTGTGCATCTTGTGAGCTAGTTCTTAAGGTGAGGAGACGAGGCGCAGTCCTTGGTCTGGAGAGGGGAGCGATTTGGAGGGATATTTTCTATTGAAGGTCGTCTATTGAAGTAAGAATAAGTTGAGTTCTTTCTAGGTTTACAGGGAAAATATATTTACATTAAATTATATTCATTTTGCAGAAACTTTTACCTAAGGGGTGTGTGCGCTGTGAAATGATGCACTGAGGATAACATTTTTTACAATAAAATAATAAATCACTTTTATCCAAAGCGGTTAACAAAATGTGAATGTTTATTTACCTCTGTGTTTATTGTATGCATCAACCCACCACAGCAAATTCCTCGTCAGACAGAGTCGGATTCATGAACAGCTTTCTGTTGTCCTCTCATACTGCACGCGCTGGCTTGTGGACCGAGCGCGACTTTCTCCCTCAGGGTGGAAACAGTGGGCGTCCAGCCAGAAGCGAGAGTCACAGTCCCGTATTGTGGATAATGAACCTATGGGACGTTAATGTGGGTCTTGGTGACGTATTAGCTACTGTGGTGCGAACGCCTCGTAAACTATACGTGTGGTATGCGTCACTCATGAACTCAATGCCATGATATGCCATTATGAGCTCTCTCAACATCGTCATAATGGCAAGGAACGTAAATACACACAGACAGGAACACACACACACACAGACAGGAACACACACACAGACAGGAACACACACACACACAGACAGGAACACACACACACACACAGACAGGAACACACACACACACACAGACAGGAACACACACACACACACAGACAGGAACACACACACACACACACAAAGACAGGAACACACACACACAGACAGGAACACACACACACACAGACAGGAACACACACACACACAGACAGGAACACACACACACACACAGACAGGAACACACACAGACAGGAACACACACACGCACACACAGACAGGAACACACACACACACAGACAGGAACACACACACACACAGACAGGAACACACACACACACACAGACAGGAACACACACACACACAGACAGGAACACACACACACAGACAGACAGGAACACACACACACACACAGACAGGAACACACACACACACACAGACAGGAACACACACACACACACAGACAGGAACACACACACACACACACAAAGACAGGAACACACACACACAGACAGGAACACACACACACACAGACAGGAACACACACAGACAGGAACACACACACGCACACACAGACAGGAACACACACACACACAGACAGGAACACACACACACACACAGACAGGAACACACACACACACAGACAGGAACACACACACACAGACAGACAGGAACACACACACACAGACAGACAGGAACACACACACACACACAGACAGGAACACACACACACACCCAGAAGCCTTACAGGAACAGTATCCTTGTCAAACAGAAAGGATATCCCAGTCATACACAGCTGCTAATACACGGCTGAGCGAGATCAGAGAACAGGAAGCACCTCTGAATAGCGCTCAATGAAACCCCAAGCTTTACGCACTGACACTAAAGTCCCCCCCAAAAAAGCTTAGCTTTTATCCAAATCGAAATAGTAAGTACACCAGAAGACCAGGAATCGAAAGTGTTGCACAATTCTAACAATATTTCGATCTTGGACTAAAGGAACGGTCCCTATTTGAAAATGATTAAAAACATAGAAAAGGAGTTTGTAATTTGTTAATGAAAGGGAGATAGAGAAAGGGAAATGATTGTACAGAACTGGATTCAGACCAGATCGTTTTTTTGGTGCTCACATGAGTTCTGAGAGGTCTGAACTCAACGCTGATTGGAGGGAAGGGAGAAGGTTAGGGGGGGAAGTAGTTGCTGAATGGAAGGTCACTTAATCCCGCGAAACTAGCAGGAGGGCAGTGATTGAGCCAATTGTGACATGAACTGAAACAGAATGATGACATTTTTGGAATTCTTCTTCTTCTTTTTTGGGGAGGGGGGCAAACGAAATTGAAGCCAGTGTGAAAATTGTTCTCTTTGTCAGAAACAACATGGGCATTGTGTGCTCCGGGTCTAAGCTGTCTACAGGCAGACACAGGGTGGGGGTGTAGGGGGGTAAGGGGGTAGGGGTGGTGGTGTAGGGGTGGGAAGGGGGGTAGTCTGGACCAGACAGAGTGGAGGGTGCAGGGTTACAACAGGTTGGTCTCTCTCTCCCTCTCTCCCCCTCCCTCCTATGAATTGGACGGCAGTTGAATGCGCCCGGCTATCTAGGCTTGTGTGGGCTAGCTGGGTTTGGCTTTGGAGCCAGAGGGGAAGCCCTAGAGATAGAGGGGAGGCTCCTGTAGTGAAAGGGCCGGTTGTGGGGAGGATAAGTGTCTGGGAGGGGCTCCCACTGAGGGTGGAGGCTGGAGGGTGTCTGGAGGGTCAGGGGTCAGGGGTCATCTCACAGACACATCTCCTTTGCTCTTCTGGAGCACAGAGCTGTGATCTTATCATCATGTCTACTTTACAAGAGGGGGGGGGGGGGTGCAGGGAAGACAGGGCTTAGTTCACATCCATCTTCTCCACTCTTCATTGATTTTGGTTCTTCTTCTGGTTAATGTTTTGACCTCTTGACCTTTTCCAGAACCGGGGCTGTTGAGCTTGAGTCTTTGCTAGTGGGCCTGGTTCTGATCTGATGATGGTCATTCGAAACAGATGTCAGCTGATGTCACACACACACACACACACACATCCACTCCCCGCTCACACATCCACATCCACCCTTGGCTCATACACACACAGCCCCCCCGACACCAAAGGGAGGGTGAGAGGAGATCTGGGGGTGAGAGAGATCTTGTCTTGCTCACACTAGTCTCTGACACAAACTCTGGACACAGACCCTTTCCACCACTCCCCTCAGTCACTGTGTTCTGCACTTGTGTACTCATGATCTGTTTTTGTTAACACTACTTCTACTGTTCTCTGTTACAACTACATGTTTATTGTCATGCACCATCAGACCAAAGCATATTTCTTGTCCTGAATGTGAGAACCTATTCTGCAGTAAACCTGTTTCTGATTCTGACCCTCAAATCTCCAGCAGCCGACACAGATCTGCTCAGTCTCGCGCGATTTGATTCAAATTCCTGTGGTGTTAAACAATCATGTTTTTCTCCGAAAACTCCCTTCTGATTCTCCTACTGCCCCCCCCACCCCTAGTCCAAACATCCTGGCCAGAGCTACTGTAACTCTGCCTCCATAGCTCTCATACTGTCATTGACAACAAAGGTCATCTTTCCTCTGGGCCCAAGGCTGCGCAACATACAAATGCATCGCATGCCAGCTGTTGAATACAATTTATTTAGGCTTGGACCCAGATCATCCTCCTCTTAGATACATATCACTTTATCTGACACATCTTCACAATCCATCCATTCGCAGGCATTGTACAGGCCCACATTTCGGAGAACGGATAAAAAGTGTCCTATCTTCAAAACCTCAAGACTGCTGTGTTCTTTGCTTAAATATGTGGAATTTACAACTCAATACATCAATCTACTAAATGCAAGTTGAGGGGAGCCACAGTTTCATTCCTGGTCTGGTTGCACTTAGCTCTGTCAGGATAACCAGTCAGACCAGACACGGTCTCTTTGAAATGAAGCCTAGTTTAATGTTGTTGGTCCCTCAGTATTAATTACTTTGACATTTGAAAACACAAACCTGCTTGGCTGTCTTTCTTGCTTGTCTTTCTACCTGCTGAGAGAGAGAGAACCAGAGAGAACCAGAGAGAACCAGAGAGAAAGAACCAGATAGAGAGAGAACCAGAAAGAACCAGAGAGAGAGAGAGAGAGAGAGAGAGAGAGCCAGAGAGAACCAGAGAGAGAGAGAGGGGGGGGGGGAGAGAGAGAGAGAGAACCCCAGAAAGTGAGAGATGGAAAGAGAGAGACGTCCTCACCACCTGGACTAATTTATCCTTCTTCCTCTCCACCCTGAAGGTAAATTGACATGTTACCATGGGGCCATTAACACCAGGGGTGTTTGAGCAGGTCACTGTCCCAGAAGCCAGAGCAGCAAGCCTCACAGTAACCCTACTCCCAGATCATACGGGTGCAGACAACCACTGCAAATGGGAAGCAATTTCAGGACCTTGGGAACCAGACGGTCTTTAGAGGCAAAACACAAACACATGGGAATCAAATGTCACAGAGGGATATGAGCTGGTACGTTCTAATTCGTGTGAGTTCTTAAAAACGCGGTTTGGATTTCTGGAGGAAGAGGGGAAGGTGGTAGAGGAGGAGAAGAGAGGAGGAGGAGAAGAGAGGAGGAGTAAGAGACGAAAGCAGAGGAGGAGGTAGAAAGAAGAGGAGGAGTTAGAGAGCAGAGGTGGAGGATAGAGGGGGAGGAGAGAGGAGGGGAGAGGAGGAGAGAGGAGGAGGAGAGAGGAGGAGGGGAGAGGAGGAGAGAGGAGGAGTAGAGAGGAGGAGAGAGGAGGGGAGAGGAGGAGAGAGGAGGAGAGAGGAGGGGAGAGGAGGAGAGAGGAGGAGAAAGGAGGGGAGAGGAGGAAGAGGTAGAGAGCAGAGGAGAGAGGAGGAGGAGGGGGAAGAGAGAGGAGGAAGAGGTAGAGGAGGTGAACAGAGAAGGCGAGGAGGAGGAGAGAAGATGAGGAGAGAGGAGGAGGCATTGCATTGTGTAAGACAGTTCAGCAGAGACAGAAGCTCCCGTAAAGGGAACACATCTGAACGTTCCAAGTGTTCAGTCATGTAACAGAGAAAAGACCCAAGTTCTCCATTACCCCTGGAAAGGGTCTGAACTGTATAAACATCCATCTCAATGATCTCATAAACATCTGGAGGGGAAGAAACACAGCCACTCATGATGATAACAAAACTAGATTAAAAAAACCTTAACAATTGAGGAACAGGAGTCTTGCAACCCCCAACTATCACACACCCCACCCCACTCCTACACACACACACACACACACACACACACACACACACACACACACACACACACACACACACACACCACTCCTACACACACATACACACACACCCCACTCCTACACACACACACACACACACACACCCCACTCCTACACACACACACACACACACCACATCCAATCCCACTCCTACACAAACACACACGCCACAAACCTTACCCACACCCCACTCCTACACACACACACACACCCCACCCCACTCCTACACACACACACACACACACACACACACCACTCCTACACACACATACACACACACCCCACTCCTACACACACACACACACACACACCGACACCCACTCCCACACACCCCACTCCTACACAAACACACACGCCACAAACCTTACCCACACCCCCACTCCTACACACACACAAACACACCACATCCAACCCCATTCCAAAACAAACACACAAACCACACTCCCCCACAAACACACACACACACACACTCCAATCTGTAAAGCCAGAGAAACCTTGTGTGAAAATACCAGTCATTGTAGTAATTCTCCTTTCTCATCCTCTGTAACTTTCACTTAGATAACTACAACTTCCTGGCAGGGTGGAAAATGTTGATAGTTGAGAAGGATGAAAACAAAATTGCATGTGCTTCACTCTAAATCCAATCCATGTATCTGTAACTCAATGACATCAAACACTTGATGATTGACACACACAGTATCACCATCATCCATTCCAGCACTTCTCTGCCAGATGCAGTCATTTGGAGTGAACCTGGCAGGCACTAGGACCCGTGGCTTCCCTCAACTGAAAGTAGTGCTGTCCGAGGGACTTCTCTCACCAACTTTAACAACCATCACTTTCCAAACAAGTGCAGGAGTCCGAGCTGAACTTCCAAAGGAGAACACACAGAACCAGCACACTCTCTTCTTCTGATCCTTTGGAATACGAGGCCTTCTGGAATACCCTTCAGCTGTTCCCTGAGCCCCCCAACTGTCACGTGGATGACGGGAGAGAGATCAGGTCGGTGGCTTCATACTGGTTTCACCCTGTGAGCTCTGCCATGCCTCGTGGGAATGGGACAGTCTCTCATCGGTCAGACCCGGGGAGCTGTTTGCATGGAGTGAGTGGAGTGTGTTTCGGATCAACCTGTTCTCGGTGCTGTGTGGTCGCGCTGCAACGCTTGCTCTACTGCAAGGTTCACAAAGTTGTGTGTTTTTTGGATGTGTCTGCAGAGTGGGCGTAGCGAGATAGTCTTCACAGGGGAACAAACGAGCCTGTTTCAACACATCTGTTTGCTGATTGGTCACTATGCCCAAAAGTTGAGTTGTGATGTAATATAATCCGAAGCATTGTAGTCAAATGCTATCAGACTGTATCAGAATGTATCTTACTAAGAGGAGGCGAGGAACATGGGGAAGCTAGGCAAGGACTAACAAACTAAACAAAAGAAGGAATGGAAAAACTTAAAGAAGTTTGAGAGGACTTCAACAGTAGGACTAGATCCTGTCGTGAATTGTTAGACTAGACCCAGCCCTTCCCCATTCTACTCAGGAGAGGAACTGTTCACGCCACACTAGACTGTGTGACCCCTTCACTTCAAACCACACTAGACTGTGTGACCCCTTCACTTCAAACCACACTGGACTGAGTGTCCCCTTCACTTCAAACCACACTAGACCACACTGGGAACCCAGTGTCACTGAGTCAGTGTCCTCACTGGGAACAATTAACTCTGAACCCTACACACACTTTATAACCATATTCTGCTGACGAACTATGGTATAACTCCAAATTCAGTAATTGTAGTGGTACTTTCATCTTTTATTATACTGGTGTCTATAATTGTGCTTCATGGTTAGAAAGTCAAGTCAGATAGGCCCAGCTGTGTCAAATGTGTCTGTCCAAGGCTTTGTTTTCAATTCCTGGAATGGGTTAGGGTTAGGGTTATTGGTGTTGAGACTGAACACTTTCTCTTACTGGTTTGTGCTTTCCCACCATACCCAGAAATTCCTCCTCCTTCTCCTCTTCCTCCTCACCCACCTCCTCATTATACTTTTCCTCGTCCTCTCCCTCTTCCTCCTCCCCCACCTCCTCTTTCTACTCCTCTAACTTCCCTCCTCCATATTCTCCTTCTCCTCCTCTTCTTCCTGCCCTCCTCCTTCTCTTTCTGTTATGATATTTCGGACTTTCTCAGCAGAAATCTGTGTGCAGCCCGCCAAAAACACAAATCAACAAATCAACGATTGTGTCAGACATAAAATATTTCCAGCTGTAATGACCTGCTAATGAGCTGGAGAAAAAAAACTCCCTCCAGATGTTCTCTCACATAGCCCACTGCTACCCCTGGTGCCTGAACCATCAAACACACCTACCCTAAACCCCACCTGTTCATACAAGTTCCCACCAGCATACCTGTGCCAGTTTTTTTCTCACATATAGCAGATGCTTTTATTCTAAGTGACATACAAATAGTGAATAGGCTAGCCTATTAATGATTAATGAAAATTGCGATTCTTGAGAAGGCTGTATATCTCTCAGTTCAGAGTTCAGACCCGTTTATTTGACTTGTGGGAGGGAGCAATCACCATCGATGTTCCACACCAGTAGACGTACACCGTTTAACCTTGGGAGCTCATTTCAATATTTAGAGGATCCGAAGGCAGTTGTATACGTCAGTCAGTCACCACCATCAAATCAGCTGTTGTGAGGTGAGTCGTCCTTCAGATCTTTCCAGAACATGAGTATGTCTGAGGTGTCTGGTCTTACAGGAGTGAGGTGTAATGTCTCTTTCCTCGTCTGACACCCCTCTGCCTGGCCTGTTAGGAGCAGGGCTGGACAACAGGTTTCTCTAGTCCTGTAATCTCCCTCCTCCTCCTCTTCCTCTTCCTCCTCCTCCTCCTCCTCCTCCTCCTCTTCCTCTTCCTCTTCCTCTTCCTCTTCCTCCTCCTCCTCCTCCTCTCCCTAAGTCATTTTTTTTCTCTGAATAATTTATTTTTCCAAAGGTTGAAAAAAAAATCTAAGAAGTTTCGAATCAAAAGTTTCCAAAGGTTTCACAAATAATTTTGGAAAAAAGTTTTTAAAAAATCAGAAAAGGTTTTAAACAAAAGTTTTCAAAACTTGTGTGGAGTTGTGTGTGGAGAAAACGTAAAAAAAATGTTTTGGTTTGTGTCGAGTTACAAAAAAAACCTTTGCATCATTGATGAGTACTTGATGAGGACTCTACTATACGCTACTGTACTCTATTGTACTCTGCTCTGCTCTACTTTTCTCTGTTATAGGCTTCTCTGTTCATCTCGCCACTCATCCTCTCTCCTCTTCTCTCCTTTCACTGTGTATGTGAAAAAAACGTTACAGAAGTATTTCCGAAAAAAGTTTCCAAAGGTTAAAATGTAGTGTACTTTAAAAGTATGATGTAAAAAAAAATGAAAAATGTATTCCAGCTATCTTCCCTCATCGACAGCCCATCCTACATCAGGCGTTTTGTCCGTGTGGGTCTAAACTCACAAAGATGGTGACGGGGTCGCTTGGTAGAACTTCCTGTATACCACAGGAACTTCCTGTATACCACAGAAAGTAGAGACAACGTGGGTCTCAGAGAACAGGTCCTGTGTACATTTTACATTTAGTCATTTAGCAGACGCTCTTATCCAGAGCGACTTACAGTAAGTACAGGGACATTCCCCCCAAAGCAAGTAGGGTGAAGTGCCTTGCCCAAGGACACAACGTCATTTGGCACGGCTGGGAATCGAACTGGCAACCTTCAGATTACTAGCCCGACTCCCTCACCGCTCAGCCATCTGACTCCGTCTCCATCTGTACAGTCCCGAGGAGCTGAGATACACACAGCCCTGCACTTCAGCTGGACCAGGACACAAAAGCTGCTTCTGATTACAATGCACTGCAACTACATACATACCGCAATATCAGGGTTAGCCCCTCAAATCATATATATAGGGATTTTTGTCATGACTATTCATTTAGGCCGACTGGGTAGATAAAAGTGCAGTGTGCTTGTTCGGCAGATGCGAACATGGACGAAGAGATGCATTTCAAATTTATCCGGAAACCCCAACTCTGTGTAACTCCTCCCTCCGCCATCCAACCAATCCTCGTTTGTGCGGCTCTGCCGTCTGCGTACGCGTAGCTACACGCTTCCAGATTTTTTAGCTGGTGCACATAGCCTGTGCGGCCTTCCTGTGTGGCCTTGCTCTGTGGCCTTGTGCGGCCCTGTGTGGCCTTGCTCTGCGGCCCTGTGTGGCCCTGTGTGGCCCTGTGTGGCCTTGCTCTGCGGCCTTGTGCGGCCCTGTGTGGCCTTGCTCTGCGGCCCTGTGTGGCCCTGTGTGGCCTTGCTCTGCGGCCTTGTGCGGCCCTGTGTGGCCTTGCTCTGCGGCCCTGTGTGGCCCTGTGTGGCCTTGCTCTGCGGCCTTGTGCGGCCCTGTGTGGCCTTGCTCTGCGGCCCTGTGTGGCCCTGTGTGGCCTTGCTCTGCGGCCTTGTGCGGCCCTGTGTGGCCCTGTGTGGCCTTGCTCTGCGGCCCTGTGTGGCCCTGTGTGGCCCTGTGTGGCCTTGCTCTGTGGCCTTGTGCGGCCCTGTGTGGCCTTGCTCTGCGGCACTGTGTGGCCCTGTGCGGCCCTGTGTGGCCTTTCTCTGCGGCCCTGTGTGGCCCTGTGTGGCCCTGTGCGGCCCTGTGCGGCCTTGCTCTGCGGCCCTGGGTGGCCCTGTGTGGCCCTGTGTGGCCTTGCTCTGCGGCCCTGTGCGGCCCTGTGTGGCCCTGTGTGGCCCTGTGCGGCCCTGTGTGGCCCTGTGTGGGCCTGTGCGGCCTTGCTCTGCGGCCCTGTGTGGCCCTGTGTGGCCTTGCTCTGCAGTCCTGTGTGGCCCTGTGTGGCCCTGTGTGGCCTTGCTCTGCGGCCCTGTGTGGCCCTGTGTGGCCTTGCTCTGCGGCCTTGTGCGGCCCTGTGTGGCCTTGCTCTGCGGCCCTGTGTGGCCCTGTGCGGCCCTGTGTGGCCTTGCTCTGCGGCCCTGTGTGGCCCTGTGTGGCCCTGTGCGGCCCTGTGTGGCCCTGTGTGGCCCTGTGCGGCCTTGCTCTGCGGCCCTGGGAGGCCCTGTGTGGCCTTGCTCTGCGGCCCTGTGCGGCCCTGTGTGGCCCTGTGTGGCCCTGTGCGGCCCTGTGTGGCCCTGTGTGGCCCTGTGCGGCCTTGCTCTGCGGCCCTGTGTGGCCCTGTGTGGCCTTGCTCTGCGGCCCTGTGCGGCCCTGTGTGGCCCTGTGTGGCCTTGTGTGGCCCTGTGTGGCCCTGTGTGGCCTTGCTCTGCGGCCCTGTGTGGCCCTGTGTGGCCCTGTGTGGCCTTGCTCTGCGGCCTTGTGCGGCCCTGTGCGGCCTTGCTCTGCGGCCCTGGGTGGCCCTGTGTGGCCCTGTGTGGCCTTGCTCTGCGGCCCTGTGTGGCCTTGCTCTGCGGCCCTGTGCGGCCCTGTGTGGCCTTGCTCTGCGGCCCTGTGCGGCCCTGTGTGGCCTTGCTCTGCGGCCCTGTGCGGCCCTGTGTGGCCCTGTGTGGCCTTGCTCTGCGGCCCTGGGTGGCCCTGTGTGGCCCTGTGTGGCCCTATGTGGCCCTATGTGGCCTTGCTCTGCGGCCCTGTGCGGCCCTGTGCAGCTCTCTGCGGCGTCCACTAACCCTACGCAGAGATACAAGTCATTTTCATGGGCATTTTCATGGTCGCTTAGTTACGGATGATAGAGTTGTGAGTGTTGGCTCAGTACTTCCTGATAAAAACGTTACATGTTGTTGGAGAGTGGACCCTTTGGGACGGTCAAGTTCTTTCTCTTGGTGAACTGGATTTTTATTGCAATTTTAATCACGATGTTTATCACGATTTTAATCGCTTGTGGCAAAGTTCCACATGGAACGTGACTTTCATTAGTTTAAATCTGATGAAACTGGATTTGTAGAACCCCTTTCATAGTGTCATAAACGTCTTGCCAGTTTCTAATTGTCCTCCAGGGAGATCCTAACTAAATTGTCAGAGATGACGAGGGTCAACTCTCACAGGAGATTAAAAAAATTGAAGTTTAATTGTTTGAAAGCCTGTATTCCTCCGTCCAAATAAAACCATTTTGGGAGCCCATCGGATAAGAACTTTGTAACAATAACAAAAAGATGTATTATGTATTGCTCTCTTAAAGTCCTCCACACACTAAATAAACTGCAATCAGTCTTAGTCAGGTATCACTAATCATTTGTCCTTTGTTTACTTGTATTTAAAGGTCACTTGAGAACAAACTATATGAACCTAGTTTCAAAATCAGAATCAGAATCAGAATGGGTTTTATTCGCCATGAAAGTTTGCACAGACAAGGAATTTGCTTTGGCAGGAAGGTGCATACATTAAACATATAGGAATCTTAAATTTAAATATGTGGTCTAACTATACTAAGGGTACATAAACTATCAATACTAAGTGGAATTAGAATTAAAATATGTTTTGTAGATAAACGCATTCTTGAGTGCTGAGGAACTTAGGGGTATTTTTGATGCCAAGAGAGGAAGGAGTGGAAGGGGTGGAATTTGAAACTGGAACGACCACAGCTCTGTAATTTGGTAATTTAGGCACAAATCGTCAGACAGTGCAGCTGCCAAAAAATGAATAAATGTCCATCTTGATTAAAGTTATCATTTCTAATAGCCTAAAGATTAAGAAAACAAGATGATTTCCTGTCTTACACGAAAAGTTCAGTTGAATTGACTGGGTGTTGAACTCTAGCAAAACGTTAAGCAGGGCCAACAAGGAAAGCCGCACATCTTATCGTCATTCTACGAAATCGACAGTGAGTCAACAGTGGTAACACAGAAGACGTTCTGCTTAATGCTGAGAGTTCTGGAGTGTGTGAGCTGTCCTTTAGAATGCTGAGAGAGTTCTGGAGTGTGTGAGCTGTCCTTTAGAATGCTGAGAGAGTTCTTGAGTGTGTGAGCTGTCCTCTAGAATGCTGAGAGAGTTCTGGAGTGTGTGAGCTGTCCTTTAGAATGCTGAGAGAGTTCTGGAGTGTGTGAGCTGTCCTCTAGAATGCTGAGAGAGTTCTGGAGTGTGTGAGCTGTCCTCCTGCTGTGAGATGGAATGTGTGGACATCCTACTAACACAGACAATATCCTGGACTATGTGTGTGTCTTCAGTGAGAAATAAATACGTCAAAATGTAAATTTCACAACAAAGTTAAACAAAACAATGAACATCTAGTGGACAGAAACAGAGTCTGTAAGGGTCATGCACCATCCTCAAGGTCTGAGTCATATCTACTCATACACAGGGATTGCCACACAGTCAGACAAAATACACAACAGTGTGAATCAGTCGTGAAAGTCTTCACCTGTTGAAGATGTGTCATTCACCAGCTGTACTATAATAACGTTTACAGGAAGCACCCCACAGTTTGGACAGGAAAGACAAGGCATCCGTCCGTAATCAAGGCATCCGTCTCACACACCAGTTCATGATGCGTGTTTACGTAGGTGTGTGTGTGTACACTATGTCACACACACACCGGTGTGTGACACCGGTGTGTGTGTGTGACATAGTGTACTGGAGTTGACGCAAACACACATATAAACTAAACAGTCCTTCAGCGAGGTGTACAATGTTTGATCGAGGGTTATTTTGTAGTGTGTGTAGTGTGTGTACTGAAGGCAGCTCCTACAATAACAATCCTATCTGTCTCTCAGTACCTGCCTATCTCTTCCACCAGGAGTCACACAGGCTTCAATCCAGCACAAAGACGCTTCATTCACCAGAGTGGCTTCGCACGAATGCCGCCACAACCGCAGCGAGCAGCGGCTCTTTCGGAGCCCAGAGGTGGCCCTGAGATCAGTCACCTCAGATCCACATGGCTGGGAGAGCCAAGCTTGGGTTACCAGGGCCAGCGTGTGACTTTCACCACGTGAATGAAGCTTGGACATTGTTAGGGGGGGGAGAGGGGAGGGTGGATAGATGGAGGGAGGGGGAAAGGGAGGATAGGGGAGAGAGAAAGAGAGAGAGAGAGAGAGAGAGAGAGAGAGAGAGAGAGAGAGAGAGAGAGAGAGAGAGAGAGAGAGAGAGAGAGAGAGAGAGAGAGAGAGAGAGAGAGAGAGAGAGAGAGAGAGAGAGAGAGAGAGAGAGAGAGGGAGGGGGGAGGGAGGGAGGGAGGGAGGCGATGATTCCCATGCTGCAGACGGTGGACTGTGTGTGTCGCCGGTCTGCCTGTCCGTCACGGTGGGTGGATCTGGTTAAAGGGAGTCCATTAGAGCTAATGAGTTCTGGGTCAGCGGCTGTGGGTGGGCTGTTCTGAACCAGGAGAGCATGTAAACGTGTGGGCCAGGCCTGTCCAGTGACGAGGGGGAACGGCCCAGGATCTACACTGACAGTGTAAAGTATCCTGTCATTGTTACTATGTTATTGTTGCACTAGACAACTGTACAACTATACAGACCGTTCCTTGGCAACAACCACAGAAATCCAGTTAGAACTGTGCACTTCTGGTCCAACGGTTTAACCCAAAGTGACACGGGAGGATTTGAACCGGGGAACTACGGTCAAACACTCTTAACCACCGAGCTGTACCCGTCCCCAGTCTGTCCTGCTGGACTGTGAGCAGGGAGCATGAGTGTCCGTGTGGGACACAGGGGCCCAGTCTGATGTCATACATCATCCTGGACTGAGACCACCACAGTCACGCTCTGACACTAACGAGGTGTTGGAGAGATGAGGGCTCTGCTGTGGGCTTCACATCTCTCTCTCTCCATTTGTCCTCTGTCCTTCTCCCTTTTCTTCTCTCTCACTCTCTCTCTTTCTCCTGTCCCTCCCCCTCTCTCTACCCCCTCCCTGTCCCCCTCACCCTCTCTCTGTCTCCCACCCCCTCCCTCCCTCTCTTTCTCTCTCTCCCTCCTCTACCCCCTCTCTCACTCTCCTACTCTCTCTGGTCACATTTCGTAAGACTGTCCTCACATCACTGCTGTGCATAGTTGAAGGCCACAGGGCCTTAGAGAATGCCACCAGGGCTGGGTGGTCCAGCATTGCGCTCATTCCATCCTGCAATTAGCCTGACTCAGCCTAAATCTGCATTGCTAGGCAGAACAAAAATGTTTGCAAGTTTATGTTTCTGATGGTTCGCTGTGTTGTATTTCTGTCTGTATTGTGTGTATGTAAATATCCTCCGGAGATTAGGGGGGGGGGACTTTTAAATGTTTACTTTTTACATAACATAAATGTTTAAACATATTTTAAGGGAAGAAATGTCACAACAATTCTTATTTGTTATACTTTTGCAACTAACTAGAATTACGTGACTAAAACGAAGGTCTTCATAAGAAGGCCGCAGATGTCCACTCAACTGGACAAAGTAAATAAATACAAAGGGCAGCATGGTTGCTAAGTTACTCTGTAACATGAATGAATTGCTGTCTCAGGAGGATATGAAACACTCACTGGTCATTTCTCTCACTTGAGAATGTGTTTACATGACGATCCCACAAGCTGGTTCATGGTCTCTGTGTTTCTCCCCCTCCCCCTCCCCCTCCCCCTCCCCCTCTCCCTCTCTTTCCCCCTCTCCCTCCCCCTCTCCTTCTCTCTCTCTCTCTCTCTCTCTCTTGTAATTCTGCCACGACACTGTACAGACTACCTGTTACGATGCTGAGCTGAGCTCAGCAGAGCAGGCCTGAGAGGAGCCAGGAGAGATCAGCTGACAGGGAACAGAGGACACTGAAGAGAGAGACTGAAGAGAGAGACACAGGACGGGGCGGGACGGAAGGAGACCCTTCAGAGGAGAGAGCGGAGCTTAGCTGAGGGCTGCAGTGGAGGGATTCAGGGACACCAGACCAGAGGAAGGAGAGAGAACCCCAGACCAGAGAGAGGCCAGACCTGGTAACAGGGATAGACCAGAGAGAGAGATCAGACTAGAGAGAGACCAGACCAGGGAGACACCAGACCAGGTAGTAGGGAGAGACCAGACCAGGTAGCAGGGAGAGACCAGATCAGACCAGAGAGAGACCAGACCAGGGAGACACCATACCAGACCAGAGAGAGACCGGACCAGACCAGGTAGCAAGGAGAGACCGGACCAGACCAGGTAGCAAGGAGAGACCATTCCAGACCAGCGAGAGACCAGACCACACCAGGTAACAGGGAGAGACCAGACCAAAGAGAGACCAGATCAGACCAAAGAGAGACCAGACCAGAGAGAGGTGCGCGGGGTCCCCAGTCAGGGCTGATGGCTGGAGCCTGGGACACCAGCTGTTCTGAAGACAACCTCTGAGAGCCCAGCAGAGGGCCGCGCTTCACCTGGAAACACCGCTCAGGTAGGCACCGTACCACAGGACACTCACTCACACACACACACACAGGCACACACTTACTGTCACACACACGTTTGTTTCTCATCCAGGTGTACACACACCTGCAACCAGAGCTGTGCTGATACTCATACCATAGCGCACACACACCCTCCTGAGTGATATGTGTGTGTGTGTTTGTGTATGTTTGTGTGCGCCCATGTGTGTGTGTGCCCATGTGTGTGTGTGTGTGTGTGTGTGTGCGCGTGCGTGTCCCAGGTCGCGAGCCCATGAAGTCGTTCACGCTGGTCCTGCTCCTTGTGATCGGCGCCCGGGCTGCGGTCCCTATGGTAACCACGGGAGGGGCGTCCGCCTGTCTCTCTGCCTCCAAGCTGCAGCCGCAGGAAGAGGAGGGGCCTAACCTGACCTCCGCCCCCACCATTGACCCCAAACTCTTCGCCAAGCGGCGCTACCGCTCACCCCTGGTCCTTTTCAGCGACAAGCCCCCGGAGGCGGGGCCTGCGGGCGGCCAGGGGGCGGGGCCTGGGGGCAGGGCCAGGAGGAGGGCGGAGTCTCCGCTTCACGAGTCCAGAGGCCCCCTCAATGTGTGCGAGAGCATCAGCTTGTGGGTGGGCAACAAGACCCGCGCCACAGACATCAAGGGCAACGAGGTGACGGTCCTGCCAGACGTGAAGATCAACAACGTCAACAAGAAGCAGTTCTTCTTCGAGACCATCTGCCACAGCGAGCGGGCCGGGCGCGTAGGCTGCCGAGGCATCGACGGCCGCCACTGGAACTCCCTGTGCACAAACTCACACACGTTTGTGCGTGCGCTCACCACCTTCCAGAACCTGGTGGGCTGGAGGCTCATACGCATCAACGTGGCCTGCGAGTGTGTGCTCAGCCGCAAGTCATGGAAACACTGACCGATGCTAACACACACACAGATACACACACACACACACACACACACACACACAGAGATACACACACACACAGACATATACACACACACAGAGAGATACACACACACAGACATATACACACACACACATATACACACACACACAGACATATACACACACACACCGAGACACACACACACACAGACATATACACACACACACAGAGATACACACACACAGACATATACACACACATATACACACACACACAGACATATACACACACACACCGAGATACACACAGATACACACACACACACACACACAGAGATCTACACACAGATACACATACACACACAAATACAAAACTAAAGGACAGCTACAGATCCTTGTCATCATTGTTCATACGTACAAGGACTGCATGTACATACTGTAAACCAGCCGTTTGTTATTCTGTTGTTGTTATTTATTAAACGCTGAAGTCCGTGCAGAGAAGGCTATGTGGTTGGTTCTCTAGGCCTCAGGCCTGCTGTGTGTCTCCAGGGAGACAGAACATCATCTTGGTATCATCAGAAGTATTTATATTGTATTTATTATTCATTCACACACTTAAAATATTAAAATAACGTGTTTATTTAGCAGACTGTTTCATCCAAAGGGGATTTGAACCTTGGATCTCTTCATCTGCAGTCAAATGCTCTATGAGTTTGTCCCCAAATCAGAAGTGTACTCCTTAACCTTGGGATTAGGACTGGAAAGTGTTCACATAACTGGCATCCTATCATGAGCTACCTATAAGAACATGGATGATTATAAGGAAGGTAAACATTCGGGATCATTTAGGGTCTGTACTTGTAAGATTGGTTTACACAAAACAGAGTTTTACATAGAAACCCATTTCGAGTTTTCTTCACATAGTCTTTGGAGTGTAATAGAATAATAAAATGGCAGCGAGAAGATATGAGGGGGAACATTCAATACACAGAAAGCAGATATCAAGAGGGAGTTCTGACAACACAACTACACCAGTCAGTATTACAGCGCCCCCTTCTGGGTGTCCTGCTAACTGCAATTAAGCACAGGCCTCAGAAACTATTATCGTGTTATTTACAGTGCTCCCTGCCCATTTATCATTGAGTTTTTTCGTTCAGCTTTGTGAGGACGGTTTAATGGTTGAAATAATCGAATACAATAGCCTATGCACTATTCAACCATAATCTGAATCTAGGACAGGTCATAGTGACCGACAAACACACACAATCAGCGTAGTGTGAATATGTTGATTATTTTAGTCAGCATAACTGAAACTTTTTAAATTACACCATCAAATCATGGTTGCTGAAGTGTGGCATCCGGATGTAAATTCACAGTTTCAACCTTCATTCATTTCTTCTTCGGTCATCAGGTTACCATAGATACCAGCCTGCATGACGGAGCGGTTTATTTTGGCCTATCGCTTATCAACACCTTCTTTTAAAGAAACATCGGCTGACACCTAGGACTATTCAACCACAATCTGAATCGAGGACAGTGTCGTCGACTGAAACAGTCTAGCGCACGGCGATGTTAAGATTTTCTTATGATGTTGATGTTAATATTTTAAGTGCAACAATCCGACAAACGCTCTGGCACGCATAGAGGTTGAAGATGGTGGCAGAGAAAACATCTTGTAGAGAAACATCACTACTAAGCCCAGTAAATACGGTTATTTGACTCTGACCACCAAAATACTGGCGAATTGCGCACTTCTGATCCTTGACCTCCTACTGTAGGATGTGCACTATTTGGATACAACCTACCTGCTAAATGAATAAAAAGCTGTGTAGCTGTCATACCCTACAGTTTACTGGTGTTTGACCACTGTGGCTCTGTTGTTGACAATAAGTTTGAGGAACATTGCTTTCGCTGAAGCAGCGAAACAGCAAAACAGCTTGACCAGTTGAGTTTAACCGATCACTGGCTACTCAAGCAACAGAACAGCCGACACGCCATAATCCTTTTTATCCACTAGATGGCAATTGCTGTGTCATTTTGCATGTCGCTCGTAGGCTACTAAATTAGTTAAGGGAATTTGAGATAGGCTAGTAAAGTAAAGTTTTTAACGGCTATAGAGAGGTTTTCATCAGATAAGTTTCAGTAAAGATGTTATGAACTACGAGTCGAGTTTGTTGACAACTCTCCTTGACAACCAAGTGAAAAAAACGTCGAGAATCGTGACCTTATCTGACCCTTTCTCAACGGTCAAATCAAACACCGAAGACTGATGTATCCTCGGCATTTCGCACGTCCTGCAACACTGCTGTGTTGGGATTCTTGGGAACAAACAGTTCTTCCATTTATATATAATAATTTCCCAAACTAATTACTTAGAAATACTTAGTAGGCCTACTTCTTTTCTGCATTTTTGGCTAATTGTGTCGGTCAGGAGACCTTTATTTGAACACCAGACACCACAGGCCTATTTTAGCCTATTTCAACAAGACGGTTGCTTAAAAAATATTTTTACGGTGTTTCGATATGAGGACAAGCCTGTGTTGCAAATGGTCAAGCTCTACCATTTAATGAAGGATTTAGCATAGGCTATTGATATCCTAAATATGTTATTAGGCTATATAAACATACACACCTGCAGCACTGACTGTTGGCTAACAAAACAATATCTGACATGATGGAATGAAGATGTTGGTAGTACAGGTTAACCCTTCACGTGCCACACAACGGAATGGGCGGTGCGAAAAGGCGCGCGTGCTGCTTTTCCGAATGTTTTCATTCTTAGCTGTTGTTGTGAAGCTGTACTCCGTATGATTAATCTCCTTCGACAAATGAAACATTTTAAATCAACATTTTGGTGAAAGACGTTTACCGTCCGTTTACATTCGTTTGCAGCATTTGCTCAGTTATTTTTTATTCATTTTAAAAACGGACTCCTTAAACCGAACAGGCAATATGAGTAAAGTGCAAGGTGGAATGAAATGCGTGAAATATCTTCTGTTCATCTTCAACTTCATATTCTGGGTAAGCCAGATATTTTTCATCCTAATTTGTAAATGGTTTTAGTTAATCGATGTAACTCTCCCATCTACAGCCTTTACATAACGCACCCAACCCATCGATTAGAGATAGAGATATCTCTATCGATGGCTAGACGTAACCCTATATTGGTTTGGTTGGTGGATTATGGCGATATATTACATTGCTTTAATTGACCTGAAACGCATTTTGCATGTTTTACATTTGAAACAATTTACAATTAGCGAGATCCGGGAACCTATTCAAGTTACTATTGTTTACATATAAAACATGTTTGTACTAATAATATTTTGTTGAGATATTATCATTGGCAGTGTCCGTTAATACGGTCTGCTATATAGGCTACTGTGGTCTATACTGCCTACACATGACTGGCCAGTCGGTGCATGTTTTTGATTTATGTGTATTTATGCCAGTCACAAACCATTTAGGCTATGAATATTCACTTGCAATACAATCTATCACTCTCTCTCTCTCTCTCTCTCTCTCTCTCTCTCTCTCTCTCTCTCTCTCTCTCTCTCTCTCATTCTCTCTCTCTCACTCTCTCTCTCATTCTCTCTCACTCTTTCTCTCTCTCGCTCTCTCTCTCATTCTCTCTCACACAACTCCCCTCAAACACACTCCAGCCTGCACTGAAAAGTTAATAGTTGATATATTCATCAAGATCCCCCAAGGCTACAGTCTTTAACATGGATATCGGCATACCAAAGTCAACTTTATGGTATGCGGAATAGGTTACATATTTACTGGTTTAGTTGCCGTAAATATAGCACGGATGAGCACAACAAACTTTCACTTAGTTCCGAAATTTCCAGCGTAGCTCAGAATGTCAGCGACAGTTCAAATGTCCATCTTCCCCTCAACGCAATTTAGCACTGATGCAAAGTTTTGTTTATTTATGTAGGGGGGGGATGTATAGGTTTGTCTTGAGGAGTAGGCCTAATGTAACTTTTTGTTTTGTTATTATATGGGAAATGCTTGCCTCTGAATAAGAACACAACTCTATTGTGGTCATGTTGTTGGTATTTCAGGGTTCACATATACATTTGTAATAATTTGGCAGGTGTTAAGTAGGTGAATTCACTGGAGCAACTCACCTATGGTAACACGTCACATCAGCAGGCAGCACGATCAGGAGAAGAATGCTGAACCACCTGTCTTGTAAGACAGTGATCTGGGTTCAACGATAAGAAATCAATGAACATTTCTTTCACCTGTGGACTGTTACAGACCTGAGCAGGACATTACATTTACATTTACATTTAGTCATTTAGCAGACGCTCTTATCCAGAGCGACTTACAGTAAGTACAGGGACATTCCCCCGAGGCAAGTAGGGTGAAGTGCCTTGCCCAAGGACACAACGTCAGTTGGCATGACCGGGAATCGAACTGGCAACCTTCGGATTACTAGCCCGATTCCCTCACCACTCAGCCACCTGACTCCTGACATTGCATAGTTGACCTCGCTGGCCTCTGAAGATATGGAGTGTATTTGTCTACTAAAAGGTTTGCAGTAGACACAGTGACCAGTGTGTTAGCTTTAAGCTGTGAAACGTAAAAGGCATTTGAATGCGGAACTCATTATCTATGTTATCACCGAATTTACATACGAATACATAAGGTGACATTTATAAATAAACTAACTCAGTTTACATAACATAGTTCCGTTTAAAAGAGGCATTTGTTTATCTTCTGGTAGAGGGGGAGATTGTTGCTCTGTTGAAGCATTGTTCTGGAGAACCCTGTCTAACTCTCTCTGGCTAGAACATATGGTCAGGGTTCCCAGAAGGCCGTGGGACCGGTTCCCTCGTCTCACTCGGAGGAACATCTCCAAAAGAGAACTTAATGTTTGGCGCTGATCAGACGCGAGGCCCAATGAGGGGTCTGACAAAGTGACCTAATCTGTTGTTTAATTGGACGGTGCTGCAACAGCGGCTCTGCCCTGCTCCTGGCAGACAGTCCCCCGTTACCACGGTGATGTCACCTGACGGACAGCGGCTCTTTGTCGGGAGACAGAGCTGTGTCGTCGAGGGCAAGTAGGGGCGGGGCCTGTGTGTGTGTGTGTGTGGAGGGGTTAGGGGGGTTGGACTGGTGAGAGTGCCAAGTGGAGACCCCGTGCTAGGGTTTGTTACGTCACCCAGGGCCTGTGCTCACAGCTCAGCCCGCACAGGAGGTCCCTGTGCTCACGGCTCAGCCCGTAGATGGAGGTCCCTGTGCTCACAGCTCAGCCCATAGATGGAGGTCCCTGTGCTCACAGCTCAGCCCGCACAGGAGGTCTCTGTGTTCACGGCTCAGCCCGCATAGGAGGTCTCTGTGCTCACGGTTCAGCCCGCAGATGGAGGTCCCTGTGCTCACAGCTCAGCCCGCACAGGAGGTCCCTGTGCTCACGGCTCAGCCCGCATAGGAGGTCTCTGTGTTCACGGCTCAGCCCGCATAGGAGGTCCCTGTGCTCACGGCTCAGCCCGCACAGGAGGTCCCTGTGCTCACGGCTCAGCCCGCACAGGAGGTCCCTGTGCTCACGGCTCAGCCCGCATAGGAGGTCTCTGTGTTCACGGCTCAGCCCGCATAGGAGGTCCCTGTGCTCACGGCTCAGCCCGCATAGGAGGTCCCTGTGCTCACGGCTCAGCCCGCACAGGAGGTCCCTGTGCTCACGGCTCAGCCCGCATAGGAGGTCTCTGTGTTCACGGCTCAGCCCGCATAGGAGGTCCCTGTGCTCACGGCTCAGCCCATAGATGGAGGTCCCTGTGTTCACAGCTCAGCCCGCCCGAATTTGTGCTCTGTGTGTTTATGTACTGGTGAAGAAGAGGTGAGACGTTTCTGCTGTATTTTAAAAATCACTAAAGAGGGCCGGTACATTTGCAGATTTATACTTGTGAATAAGACTTGCAGTAGTACTGAATGTTATAAACAATTGAAGACTTGGGTTTATGTACTTTTGCTTTGCGGCAGGCCGGTGTCGTCCAAGTTATGGACCCGGACAGTAGTTTCACTGAACTGTCTGCGACCAGATGTGCTTTACCACTGCGCCTGCTGGTTAGGTTTTGTGTGAGTCAAAGTGAAAGGACAAACGAAGGAACATTTAGTCATTTACATTTAGTCATTTTGAGGAACCCACCTCATCTAACTCACGTTGTGTGAGTTCAGGTTTGGGGATGAAAGCCCCAGATCTGTTTCTTAGTTTTACAGATACAGTACTGACTGCAAGAAATATAAATAGAAAACAGGGTATTGCATCATTCGGACAATATATCGTATTTTCATCTATGGGTTGTTGTCAGAGCACATCTCAGCACAGAAAGACAGACAGGAAACTAGATAGTCTGTGGGTCCAGGCGCCTGTGGGAGAAGGGTTTGAGTCAGGGTGACACCAGTCCCTGTTACTGGGTTACAATCAATGGGTTATTCTGGTCAAACTTCCCCTAGGAGCTCCAGCCAGCACATCTCAAAGTCAGCTGGCTGGAAGGCAGGTCAGCCAGTGTCTGATGCACAGCTGGTCTCTCAGTTTCTCTCCAACCCTAACCCTCTCAGCATTAGGAACATATCTGATTCTCTCTTCAGCTTGATCATTTTACATCCTCTGTTCATCTTGAACCTTACAGTCTCTCATTACAGTCTCTCTACAGCTCAACCAGTTTACATCCTCTCATTCGCTTGAACAATTGACATTGTATTCTCAGTCAGTATGGGGAGTATAGCCTTGGCTTCTCCCTGCTATAATGAACATGTTTTTCATTAAGTGGTTATAAGTTGTTGCCTCTGCTATTCAGATGCTCCCGGACATGCTAGATGTTGATGCCAGATGTTGATATCAAATGTTGATGCCAGATGTTGATGCTAGATGTTCAAACCAGATGTTGATGCCAGATGTTAATGCTAGGTGTTGGTGGTCCGCAGGTGTCTGGTTTGCTGGTGCTGGCGGTGGGCTTGTGGCTGATGTTCGACCCCGACACCACACAGCTGCTGACAGGAGACGGTGCTCCAGACACCTTCTTCTTAGGTGATCACACACACACACACACACAGTAGACGCACACACTCTCTCTCAGTACACACACACACACTCTCTCAGTACACACACACACACACAGTAGACACACACACTATCTCTCAGTAGACGCACACACTCTCTCTCAGTACACACACACACACACTATCTCTCAGTAGACGCACACACTCTCTCTCAGTACACACACACACAGTAGACACACTCTCTTTCACAGTAGACACACACACTAAACACACACACTCTCTCTCTCAGTAGACACACACACACACTCTCTCAGTCGATACACTCCCACACATAGATCACTGTCACCACAATAATATACATATTGATACGTTCTTCTATTTTATTCCATATGCTTCTTTTACTGTATGTCAGCTAATTTGACTAAAACTATTCAAATCCATTCTGTTGATTTACTGTATTTATGTTATCAGTGCTTCGGTGTCTGTGCGGGCCTGAGGTAATAGGTTTTTCAGGGAAGGAGCAGAGCGACAGAAAACCACCTCGTTAATCCTAGGAGATATTCCAGCAGCCCTCGTGTTTCTGCCGGCCTTGAAGGGCTGTTGCTGGCGTCCGCTCCCCTGTACAATAGCAGCTCTCTCTCAGTCGGTCTTCAGAGGAGGATAATGTCACCATTCTTCATCTCCCTATATAGAGCATGACCTAAAATGGTGGCTTCACTCTATCAGCTTCACCAATCTGCTGCCCTAGTGCCTCAGGGTAGCGGCTAGGGGCAGGGTGTGGCTCTGAGACTCACTAACTCCCCCACTCCACCCTTCCCTTCCCTGCCCCTCTCCACCCTCATATTTCCCCCCCTCCCCCCCCTCTCTTCCCCTCCCCTAGCTACTGAATTTTCCTCCATCAACAACAGAAGCATGATATCATCCAGTGTTGCATTATGGTACAGTGTAGTGATAGCAGCAAAGGGGCATCCAGGCAGCTTTATAGCTCCATCCCTGGAAAATGCAGGTGGCACCCAGCTGGCTACATGCCCAGCAGGCTGGGCATGTAGCCATGGTTTGCAGTAATGGGCTCTCATGTTCGACTAGGCTCTCCATGCAAATGTCTGGTAAACTTTGTCTGTGACTGTGACTCAAACAGGCCTCCTGTGTCTCTCACATGCAGAACAGTCTGCTGGATACTGAACCTCAGCCAGTAGATGTGTCACCTGCACAACGCAAAGATTGATCACGATGTGTCATCGAGTGGGAACCATAGCAACAAGATAAATATTATCTGGGTCCGCGTACGCAAAATGTGGGGAGAAGGTTTCCCATAATGCATCTCTCCTACAGAAGCTGTTTCAAGACTAAATAAAGATGGCATAACGGCCATGGTGGTAGCACTCTCTGTGGGGGATTCACTTTCCATATGTTGTGCGTGTGTGTGTCTCTAAGATGAACTGAACCGCGTGGCCATTATAGAAAGGTGTGTGAGTTTAATCTATTGACTGAACGATTTTCATACTGTCCACGCCAAGAAAGAAAAACAGAGCTGTCGCAAGCAGGATTCAAAAGGAGGGGCTCGTTATCTGGGTATCAAACTCTCTGACGACATATCGGCATCCTTTGTTTAAAGAAGCAGTCTAGTCTCCAGTTAACAGCGCTAATTAGGAGATCATCTTCCCCCAGCACGGAGGGAACATTTCGTCTCCCTGCTGCAGTTAAAACCTCAGCGGACCTCCCCTCCTCTTTTCATCTCCTTCACACTTCCCGTCCCCTCTTCCCCTTCTCCTCTCCTCCTTTTTCTCCTCCTTCTCATCCACCTCTCTGTTGCTCTGGTGCTAGTAAACAAGCCCAGCCCCTTGTGTCTTCATTAGCTGTCAGAGCCTGTGGAGCTGATTGGCCCCTGGGCGCAGGGTGTGGAGGGACAAGGGGCAGGCTCAGGTGTGTCTGAGATGGAAGGGTGGGGGGAGGTGTAGAGACAGGTAGAGAGAGACAGAGGTAGAGCAAGAGACACAGGTGGAGAGAGAGGTTGTTGGAGAGAGAGCGACAGAGAGAAGTTGGCAGAAAGAGACAGTTAGAGAGAGAGAGGTTGATATAGAGAGAGACAGAGGCAGAAAAGAGAGAGGCTGGCAGCTGGGGACTGAGAGAGGGGGAGCAGGAAGAGAGGAAGACAGGGAGCAGGGGCCCACTGGGGGGATGACACTTTGCTGCCATTCTGGGAGCTACCCAGCTCTGGAACAGATGCTGCCACGGCAACGCCTTGTATCTGTCAGGACCTGCTCTGAACCTCCTCTCCCTCACCCCTTCCTCGCTCTTTCACCTCCTCCCTCGCTCTCACCCGCTGCATCACACGTTTCTTCCTCTTTCATCTCCTCTCTCTCTCCCACCACCATCACCACCTCTCTCTCACTCCCTCTCTGGCTCATCCCTTATCTCATCCCCTCCTTCCTCCCTCCCTCACACCCTTCCTCGCCTTCTCCCTCCCTCTCACCCCCTCCCTCTCTGGCTCATCCCTTATCTCATCCCCTCCTTCCTCCCTCTCTCCCTCCCTCTCACCCCCTCCCTCGCTGGGACATCACTCTTCTCACCCCCTTTCTCGACCCTCCCGCAGTAACTCAAGAGACATCGAAAACAAACTGTGGAAATGTGTACGTCGTTTAATACTTACATACGGAAAGTACCCTCCCTGTCAGTTGCTTCCTGTGTTGCTCATAGTCAGTTGTCGGAATCCTTAAAGTGCTTGTATTTTGTGTCTTTAAAAAAGAACTGTGTCCCCTGACCTACAGAAAGCCCCTTCTCTGAATCTGGTGCCTGATCCGTCTTTATGTCACTGTCTGCTTCATTCCTTGTGCAACACGCCACCTACAGTTCTACTGTTGAACTGCATTTTGATCGAGCAGAACATAGTACTCATCGTTTTTGCCGACTCAGTCTTTCTTCCTCTCTCCTCTGCAACTCTCTCTCTCATCCTCCACCTCCCTCTTCCTCCTCCACTCCCCTCCTCCCTCTCTCCCCTCTCTTCTCCTTCTCTCCCTTCTCTCCTACCTCTCTCTCCCCCCTCTCTTTCCTGGTCCCCAGCGGTCTACATTCTGATTGGGGCTGGTGGTCTCATGACGGTGGTGGGATTCATCGGCTGCTTCGGGGCCATAAGAGAGTCGCAATGCCTTCTGGGATTGGTAGGCTTAGCCTGGCTCCTTTCCAGTCACGCATGTACCCTCAGGTTTAATACAGTACAGACATGTACTATATATGTGTACTGGTTTTCACATTTACATTTCAAAGCAAACTGTGAATTCTGTGTGTACAGTCTCCTGTGTCTCATCCATTAAGATCACATTTGTACACAAACGAAAATGTTTTTGAACGTTTTTTTGTGTGTAAACTGTCCAGTAATGTAACTAGCACTCTGTTCTGCAGTTCTTTGCTTGTCTTCTTGTCATCTTCGGGGCTGAGGTTGCGGCTGGAGTGTTTGGATTCTTAAACAAAGAAAAGGCAAGTCATTTCCTTGTGAGATAATCAATTAGAACATCCAATTTTAGTAAAACTAATATTGTCTCTTTACATGACTTTTACGGTACATTTATGAATACAACTCAAATGTTTGATTCCGGTGTTCCACAACATGCGTTTTAGATTGTGGAGGAGGTCCAGAAGTTCTACAGCAACTCGATCACTGACGAGACCAGCCCCAACGCCACTGCCATAGCAACCGTTTACCACTCTGTGGTGAGTGACAGCCACTGAGTTTCTACTTCCTGTTCTTGCTGGTGATGTCATCCATGTCGCTTATGCAGTACTCACCACTATGGTGATGTTTTTCATAGCTATGGATATGTGGTACTCATCACTATGGTGATGTTTTTCATAGCTATGTTTATGTGGTCACTATGGTGATATAGTGTTCTCTTCTTCTTTGGTAGCTGAACTGCTGTGGAGGCTCCACCCCTAACCCTCCTCTGTGCAGTGATGTGGAGGAAGACACCAAGGTACTGCTCACTCTCTTTCTTTTGTTCAATCATTACCTGCATATCCAACATACTAAATCCCAGTGAGTTATGGGTACAATAAAATACAATTTAAAAAATACATATACCTGTATATATCAGATATAGATAACTAAGTAGAAGTAGTGTTTTAAACATTGCTTTGGATTAAAGCATCTGCTAAATGTATTAAAAAATATATATATATTGGACAAAAAATGTAATGGCTGCAGTACCACACTAGCCACTAGGTGGCATTATAACAGCATGTCAGTGGTGGATGACATCTGTTTCCTGACAGTAATGTATGTCTCACCTTGTGTTTCAGGACTGTCTCACAGCTATAACAGACTTCTTCAATGGAAAGCTCTACATCATTGGATATGTGGGGATTTGTGTTGCAGGAGTAATGGTAAGCAGTGAGCACCATACCATTGCTCATCCTCCACGTTGACCTACGTCAGATAGGTGGAACAGTGATTGTGAAGTTACATTTTTACCGTAACAAAAGTTGGTTTTGCAGGAGGAAAGCCCAATAACCATCATTATCCATGTAATCAGATTGCAAGGTTATGATCATAACATATCATTTTGTTGTGTGGGCCATATTTGCTGTTAACGCTAGTGCTCTCTCTGACCTCTGTCCTCAGGTCATTGGCATGATCTTCAGTATGGTGCTGTGCTGTGCTATCCGAAACAGCCGGGAGGTCATCTAGACCCCCCCCCCCCCCCCAGGCAGACCCCAGACACCAACTGTAATCACGTGTCTGAACTGGAGAGGGAGGGCAACACAGTCGACTATGAGGGGAGGTTTCAGCATTCTTCGATATTTTATGCAAGACCAGGGAAATTAGACAGCGAGGGTTTTATATCACTGAATGAACACAATTACTATGGCATTCCCAGCATCTTCCTGATTAGAACCACGCATTATCTCTTCCTACTTTTCTGCTACTTCTGTTCTCCGATCATCATACTAGCCATCTCTGTCAGCACTCTCAAACACAACGTTAAGCACTTCTCTGACATCTAGCATCTAGGTCGGCTACCTGTACATGGTAGACAATTCACGTCCTCTGCAACGCGGGATGTTGTGGCGGAGGAGTACTGCTGTAAATAGAAACTTTATTTTTAACACATTTATTTGATGTTTTTTGCAACCTCCAATTTGGGTGATGATTTTGTGTAACACTCACCGAGCGTGTGTTTGTGTAGATCGGTGTCATACTAGATGACGGCACTTGAGCTCCTCTTCTGTGCGCCCTCCGAGAAGGCGGTCGTTTTCGTAACACATCGCAGGAAGAAAAACGTTTGAAACGCACCAGCAGCTTTTAAAACTTTTGCCGCCATTTCAGGGTAGCTGTTAATACAGAGCGAGGCGGCTCAGCAGTTCCTGCCTGAATATTTTCGACATCCTTGACAGAATAATGGACTTTTACTTGTAGTGGTGCAGCTAAAATTGTTAGAAGGATTTGCAACATTTTGATGGTGAACTAGTGTGTTGTGTGATTTGTGGATGTTACGGTTCTTGTGTGCCAATATGATGTGCGTAATAGTTTCGTGTGGTAGATCCGGATTCTAAATGATGTTGGCTTGTTGTGATACGTACTTTTAAATCAGGAATTAAATAAAGACGATTGTCCGTTTTGTATGTGACTTTTTTCAGTAGAAATGGACTGTAAGCAGGCTCGAGGATGTGCTTCCATGGGGTGAAGTTTTTGTGGCATTGTGAACATTTTCTAGATTAGAGATATTGACGCCAGATTAAGAGGTCGGAGTTTCTGATACATAGGCTACCTTATGTTACACTTGCTAACTCATTTTAGTTCACAGTTAACACCAAACATCATTTATTAGGTATACTTTAATATATCTACTGCTTGTACAAAAACACAGGACAAGTAGACAGTGTAACAGTAATATTGAAATGCTGTTCTGCATGTAACAGCTTTTCATCAGTCACTTTAAGGCAAACATTTCCATTAGGATTTAAATACTGTGGCATATTTTCAAACTGACTACTTTCTTCCCCTTGCACAGAATGTTTTTGTTCAAACTACCAGTTAATTGCTATGTTACCTTACCCCAAACTGTTATTTGACCTAATGGCCCTCAGCAAGACAATAAGTTATTCTTTTTAACACAATATGTACTCTGTCCAACCTTGGACCCTGCTAATCTCTGTAGAAGACTAGACAACCATCTCGCACACACACACACACACATCAAGTGCTTGCCAGAACGTGAAAAAGTCACAAAAACAAAGAGACTCCTTCAATAGATTAATAGTGTCCCACAATATCACATGTAACGGAATATAGATCTGAGGTTTCTCATGGACCACTGAACTCATCGGGGTCGCTAGTGAGGTGTTTCTTAACAAGCCTAGGTGATTAGACCCCTTTCCAAAAATAAACTTTATAACCTGAAAATGTATTTGACAAAACACCATTTCTTTGTGAAACTGAAATAAAAAACAAAAGGTTTCATATTAAAGACAAAGACTAAAATGCTGACATTTGAATGTCATGAGAATGTGAATATGTTAACCAAAAACACTGGCACACATTCACCAGGAATGCCAGAACTGCTAACTATTTCAGTCAATAGCAAAATGTGGAATTGTCTTAAATAGTCAAAATAATATCAAACTGCATCATCATAAAAAAAATTACAAGTGGAAAAAGTATTGTGGAAGCTTTTGTTCGTCGCTCCCTCCTCTCCCTCACGGAGGGAACCGGGGGGGGGGGGGGCAGGGACCAGCGAGTCCCCCGCCCAGCACATCTCCTCACGCGCAAACAGCGCTCCCAGCCCCTACGAGCAGCCGGAGAACCGTACAGGAAGTGGAGGTGACATAGGCCACACAGGAAGTTCAGGAGCCCAGCGAGCAGCTTGCACGGGTAACCTCGACGCTCTGGCAGGTGTCCCTGCCTGGTTAGTAGGTGACTTCCTCTAATGCGTGCTGTAGCGGTAGCTGGCTGGGGCAGTAGCAGGCTGGCTGGGGCTGGGTTCCCTGGGGAGTGTTTCCTGTGCAGAACCAGGAGGAGGGGGGAGTGGGCTCACGAAAACAGGAAGTTGATGGATGCGTTGTCGAGGATGTATTCTCCAATGCCCACGAAGTACATGACCTGGGCGATGCCGAAGAGGGGCGCGATGACCAGAGCTCTGCAGGCCGCGCCCTTCAGGAAGGCAGCAGGACCTTCCTTCCTCATGATCTTACTGCAGACACAGGGAGAGAGAGAGACACAGGTTACCCAGGAGACATAGGCCTCATGATCTTACTGCAGACACAGGGAGAGAGAGAGACACAGGTTACCCAGGAGACAGCGGCCTCATGATCTTACTGCAGACAGAGACACAGGAAGGTGCTAACTGATGCCATGTTCTCACTACAGCGTGGTTCTTACAAAGCCGTACAGGGTGGGTGCTTTCCAAATTGTCTGAAACTGACAGGCAACTTTGACAGAGTTCTGAAAACATCTGTGCTCTGACTGATCTCAAGCATTTGTACCAAAAAAAAAAAAAGTTTGTATTGCAAACAGAAAATAACAGCAGTGGCTGTTCTGAGTCAAATGCACTCCTACATGGGAACACACTGAAATGCAGTAAAAAAGAGTAGACGTATATGAACATGACTAGCAGACAGAGGGAGGCAGACTCAGTAGATATGAAGGAAGACTGAACAGAGACTAGCAGCAGACTGTGGAGGAGGTCACCTGATGCAGTCCACCACTCCATTGTAGCTCTCCTCATTGGCTCCTTTCGTCAGGGACTGCAGTCTCGTCTTGACCACTGAAACACACAGAGACACAATCAGAAACAAGCACACACACACACACACACAGGTAAAACCGGTTTCAGGCTGGTTGTCGAGAGCATGTACCCTTTCACAAACCCCTGGACAGAGGCTAGGTCAGTAACCTGCCAGCTGTGACCAGAATCTGGGAGGGGGGGAGGGGTGTGCAGGAGAGGGGAGGACCTCCAGGTGTGCTGGGGGGCTCGGTTCTGGGGGGGAGGGACTCACCGTCACAGGGGTTGACGGCCACGGCGGCGGTGCTGCCGGCCAGGCAGCCCGACAGGAAGGCCCAGTAGAAGGGAGCCTGCTGGCCGGGGCTGGTCTGGCCCACACGGTTCAGGTTGGCAAACAGGGGGAAGTAGATCATGGAGAAGGGCACATCTCTGGAACAACACATACAGAGCAGGAGCTGGTCAGGGAGGCGTCACGCTACATGCAGGCTTCTTTCACATTTGTCGGTTTGACGTGTAAAACATCTTCTGAAGGCCCTGCTTCTCCTGAGATTAACCCACTAGCCTCCATAGAGCCTATCACAGATCTCCCTCCTCTCTGCTCATCTCCCCCCTTCCTCCCACTCCTCCCTAAAGCTGTGGTTCTCTACCTCATGCGAGGCTCCTTGATACCTTCCTCCCCTCCTCCCTACAGCTGATGGTGTCTACCTTCCTCCCCTCCTCCCTACAGCTGATGGTGTCTACCTTCCTCCCCTCCTCCCTACAGCTGATGGTGTCTACCTTCCTCCCCTCCTCCCTACAGCTGATGGTGTCTACCTTCCTCCCCTCCTCCCTACAGCTGATGGTGTCTACCTTCCTCCCCTCCTCCCTACAGCTGATGGTGTCTACCTTCCTCCCCTCCTCCCTACAGCTGATGGTGTCTACCTTCCTCCCCTCCTCCCTACAGCTGATGGTGTCTACCTTCCTCCCCTCCTCCCTACAGCTGATGGTGTCTACCTTCCTCCCCTCCTCCCTACAGCTGATGGTGTCTACCTTCCTCCCCTCCTCCCTACAGCTGATGGTGTCTACCTCATGAGCGTGGCCCCCAGGCCCCGGTAGAGCCCCTGGATGCCCTGGGTTTGGAACAGCTCCCTGGCAATCTGGGTTGCCGTGGCGGCGTGGGCGGGGCCAACGTTGTAGGATCGACTCAGCACCGCGCTGGGAGACGCCAGCATGCTGGACGCCATCATGGCCGCCGGCTTCCTCTGCTGGGCCGCTGGACACGCAACCAAGAAGAGGAGAGGGAGGAAGAGGAGAGATGGAGAAGGAGGAAGAGGAGAGATGGAGGAGAAGGAGGAAGAGGAGAGATGGAGGAGAAGGAGGAAGAGGAGAGATGGAGGAGATGAGGAATAAGAATAGGAGAGTCAATCACATGACTTGGATACTGTTGTCATGTATGGAAATGCACAGCAGTGTCAGTAAAAGCCCACACAGTGGTGATGTCTGCTTACCTAGCCTGCCCGCATCCTGCAGTTGGATCTTCAGCATCTCCATAGGGGTGGTGATGACCACCTGGCACATGCCCGCGCCACACCCAGCCAACATCTCCCTCATCACCGTCAAGCCCTTCCTGCAACACACACACACACACACACCGTCACGCAGGAACACACACCAACAGCTTACCCGGCACTGGTTGGTAGTAAGTAGCACATGTGTAGACTACTACACATCAGAAACAAAGCATCGTTTATCGTTATTCATTGATTTTAGAAGGGGGGGAGGGGGGTTGACTGACCTCTAAACTATACTAATTTAACAAGGAATTCTGCTAAGCCTTTGTCATGTGCCAACTCACCCATCTTTGGCCAGATGGTGGCGGAAGAAATCATTGGCCGCCAGTTTAATAGCCTTCTCAGGGGTGACTAAGGTCAAGTTTACCGCAGCGCCTGGCGGAGGAAAAACAGACACTTAGCGATGCATTCATCAACACATCTCTTTTTGTGTGTGTGACAAAAACGTTCTCTAAACATTTCCTGCCACAATCAATCCATTGGATATAGTATGGTACAGAATGTAGCTACAGAGTGTTCTAACAGAGAGAGAAGGAGAGAGGGAAACAGAGAGAGAGACGGCACAGGAGAGATTAACAGACTGGAGAGAGAGAGAGAGAGAGCAGATGAGAGAGAGGGAGAGAGAGGGGGAGAGAGAGAAAGGGCACATGAGAGAGAGGGAGAGAGGGGGGAAAGAGAGAGATGGGGAGAGAGAGATGGGGAGAGAGGGCACATGAGAGAGGGAGAGAGAGAGAGAGAGAGAGGGGGGGGGAGAGAGAGAGGGCACATGAGAGAGGGAGAGAGAGAGGGGGAGAGAGAGAGAGGGCACATGAGAGATTAACAGACTGGAGAGAGAAGGGGGGGGTAAAACTCGAGTCAGGAGAAGAAGAGGGGGATGCACAGAGACGGCAGACATGAGAAAAATTAGAATATTGGTTTGATCACATGCCCCAATGTTTCTCTAAAACAACAAAGTGGAAACAGTTAAGAAAATGAATCTAGAGACAACAGCTGGCTGCTGGCGAGCCAGAGCGAGAGAGAGAGACACCAGACAGGAAACGAAGGTGTTAAGAGACAAGACGATGAAGAAGACTGGACAGAGGAATTACCGATGTTAATGACCAGAGCAAAATAATTAAATTTAACAGACAGGACATGACAAAATACATTACAAAATGGAAAATTTGTGCCTAGTTAAAATAGAGCAGTGTTGTAAGAACCATCAAATGATTTGCCTCCATCGTGGCTGCTAGCTTTCACTATCCCAGGGGGACCACGTCTGCAACATGAAAAACACAGATGCAAACCAACAGCAAACCTCACACAGGTGGATCACCCTCACCCCCACCCTAACACTCCACCCTCACCTCCACAACCTCCCTCCTTTAAAACACATCTCCCTTCAGTTCTGCTTTTAACATCAAGCTTGTTACAATCCGAGTCTTTTAACATTACGGACATTTTCAAATAGTACATTTACATTACATTTACATTTAGTCATTTAGCAGACGCTCTTATCCAGAGCGACTTACAGTAAAGTACAGGGACATTCTCCCCGAGGCAAGTAGGGTGAAGTGCCTTGCCCAAGGACACAAATAGTAGTTGTTCTAAGGCAGCATCACCCAGCCATTGTTACATACATGAGCAGACCATTGATATAAATGTAGAATTTCCTGTGGCCACTTACGGCCTACATTGACAACACTGTCATCCTAGCCTGTTAATACATTTAAATATTAATCTGCTAGTGTGATGTAGTTAGCCTGTACATTGAGGGTGTCATAGAGGCAAATGTGATGAGAAATCAGGCAAACCCTTAACAACCAGGTTTTATTATGACTCACATCCAGAGTTTCTAACGTATACAAGGGTTTGAGGACTAAAACCTGAATGAATCTTACCTCTGTACATTCCAAAGTATCCCTCCGATCTAACAGTTTTCACAAGGCAATCCATCCTGTTAACCAAAAAGAAAAGTTATTAAATAAATAAATCTTTTGTTTGTGTTTTCTATGTGTGTTTCATGCAATTTAGCCAATAAACCCCCCAGCATTGGTATATCTCCTGCTGAACCACCCAAGCCCTGCCCAGTGGTCACACAGACCTGCTCTGAGAGCAGCTGCATGTGGGGCGGCTGTACAGGACCAGAGCTAAGACCCTTTCCTGGGGATTACTTATGGTGTTGCTATGGAACAATGTCTGGAATGAGTCGCTATGGAACAATGACCGGAGAGGGTTGTCTCTGTTTACACAGGTCACAAAGGCACGACAACGCCCCTTTGAAGTTTAGCCCTCAAGACCACACAACTGGTATTTCTGGTCGAGTTATTCTGTAGCTAAAACAACTAGCTGGATGGGGGATTGGACAACGGGCAAGTTCACACAGACCAGGGTGGAAACGTACCTGCCGTGGCAACGACAAGTCACTATTACAGGGCTAGTTTCATACAGGCTTTAGAAGATTAAATTAAGTTAATTTATATTAATTATATATTGTTTTATATGAATGTTAGCTCACATGGAATTAATATTTAATTAATTAGAAGTTTAGAGACCTAGAATCATAAAGGATTTAAAACATATAGAAAACAGAAAGAAAAGTTACAATTTACATTTTACGTAAATGTTTATAATGGCCTCTTTTTATAATGTTAGCTACCATACGATTACAATTGATGTAGAAGTTAATGACTCAGACCATTTTAGGATTTACAACATAAGAAACTGTCTAGATTTGATGCTTGATAATTTCAAGTGCTTTGTTAACACGTTAAGAGATATTATAAAAAATATTAAATAAGACTGACTATAGTCAAAGCAAACTGTATCGAGATACTTGTTAAAAATAAACCAGAATTGTAAAAGTTGAACAACTTACATGTTCCTGTAGACCTGGTTCCCTTGTCTCTGGTTCTGTAACCTGGTCTTAGCAAGGTCGATGGGGAACACACATGTAACACCCACGATGCCAGCAATACCCCCGTTGATCAGCTTAGCTGGAAGGCTGTAGAAAACAACACAAAACATGCTTTAACAACATAGAAGTCATATCAGGAAACATGTACTCTGTCTTCCAACAGTGAAATCTTAAGTTCGTTATAACATAAATTACTAACATTAAGCGAAAGTAACTAGCAACAAATTACTAAATAATTGTTGTGTTGAAAAGGTTTAAATGGAAGAGAAGTGTGTTGGAGGGAAAGATGACAGACATACCTGATGTGTTGCTGTGTCATTCTGAGTTATGGATGCTTCAAAAGTAACGGATGAATAGAGATGGCAGTAGTGACCACCGAGGTCCGAAGATAAAGTGGTGATGAGCTGAAGAGTAGAGTCCTAAAAGGTGACGGACTTTAGGTTAAATATAGACACACCTCACCAGTTCCTAGTGTACACATGCAACATTGATACTAAAAGCTTAAAGCCTATCCCACGCACATTACGGACCGGATGGACTTAACGAGCTGCCTCGCGCCGCCTGATGACTGTAGTAGTAAAGGATCACGAGGGTGTGACGTACTGACCGGCTTCAAAAGAGCGAGGAAGGGGCGTGTCCATACCGTACGCTGTACCAGCACACATACGCCGGAATTCCATACAAGGGCATTCAATGGCGTAATGTGATCGCGCTCTAACTTGTCAAGTCAGTCACAGTAGAAACTAAACTTCTCTAATTTGTCTACATTTCCAGTTACAATAACGTTGAGGATGCACACATTCTACCACTAAACATGCTGTGTTCTTCCTGCACTGAAACCCAACTTGTGGTTCTAACTGATAACAGCTACTATCTTACTTTTGACTGTTTCAAAACTCTTTAAAGTACAATGCAACGATACGCAATCATTGTAGCACTTAGTCTAGCTGTGTGGTTACCAAGCTACGAACTTTAAATGCTGCTAGACAATAACGCTTAACCAAGAGACGTAAATTGTTAGCTATGCTAGCTAGTCTATAGACACAATGGATTCGGACGGTGCAGCCAGTTACATTCATACTATCTTAATATTAGAATTCCACACAAATATACACTTCAAACATGGCCAATAACTCACCTTAGATATAGATGTCACTTCTATGTATTGGTAGATACCTTTTTTAGGTAGTTAGTGTTCGTTTTCTTCTCGTAAATGCTATGGTAACGATTTTCTCTTTACTTCTGAGACGGGCTGGAAAATTCCATTGATATTTTATCTTGGGGGAGGATCCCTCGAAGCGAGAGTAAGAAATCAACCAATCATGGCCTCGATGATTTACATATTGACTTCTCATTGGGCTTTAGGGTCTCCGCTACAAATTCACTGGAAATTTACTGTCACTTAATCTCTAATTTTAAAGCCATATACAAAATGTAACACTGTTTGACATTGTTACTAAATAATTAAAGGCTATTGCAGTGAGGAGCAATAGCCTTTAAAGGGACATCAAAAGGACATCAAGGGAATCTTTAGCAAATTTACATTTACATAACATTTAGTTTATTTAGCTTTATCCAAAGCAGCATACAAATATATCAAAAAGTAGGACAGAGGATCAAGGATCAGACATGCATATAGCAAAAGGCCGTAGGCAGTAAAATGTCCAGAATCAACATGGAGAAATTGCTATAGTAGAATTCAGCATAAACAACCCATGGTGTGTCAGAATGTGAGAGTAGGTAGCTATGTGGTCCACATAGCAGACGCTACAGGAATGCTGAGAGGGGAAAATTCCATTTTGGCGATTTCTGTATCCAATACAGCATTAGGGCTTTGACTTTCCAAACACCCTGTAGATGGGAATGTCGGCCCGGCGATTCACACCATTGTGTTGTCTAGTCGGACGGATTGTTTAAATAGTCAAAGCAGGTCAACTTTGTGAGCACAGTTCAAAAGAAGAAGATGAACAACAACTAGTCATAGGTGACTCATAATCACCGGTAATTACATTGCCTTCGACGGGCTACGGAGTCACAACATAAACAGGTGGTGACCATGTCAACACAAACCCAGGGATTAGAGAAATCTAGAAGCGTTTTCGGGCCAGCCTTATACTAGTAGCTACTGCTATCTAAATAGTTTGGTTCTTTAATAGAAATTTGTGAAATTACCTTTTGTTGTATGAAATGGTTATACCTGGCTGGAACCCATCACGAGTGAGGGGTTTCCAACACTTGAACTACTGTAGAACGTGAAGCCAATATGTGGTTTTAGCCTACTTTTTCTCTTGTAGTTGAAGGTCACAAACGAAATAAACGAATAAATAAACCGGGGTTTACATAAGTATACCTACGATTGTTTACATTTTGATAATGTATATTTATTTCATCAATCTGCTTTTTTAATAGCCTATATACAAGGTTGGTCAGGTCTACATCGGGAATTCAATGTTGTGAATGAATTTTCAGTCCCCCGGCCCGCTAGCATGTGAAAGTGATTAGCCCTGTGACTACTCCACTTGAAAAGCAATAAGCAACGGAAAGTTGCGATGATGTCAGATTAAGTAATCATCTAATCAGGTATGTTTGCTCGCAAGTCCCCTTCCCTCTGGGCTGTCCTGATCTATATATAAGATACAGCTGTCCCCCGAATGCCTTTTGAATGTTTCGGACCTGCACGTGAACCATGCGTGGGCTCTGTGACACCTCTCTGTCGAACGGAGAAATTGAGCCTCACGCAGAAATAAACATACGTTTGGAGGGCATCCAGAAGGGAGGGGTACCACCACACACATGCAACAATAATACATAAGTCAGACAGAGAACTGTCAAGGTTGAAGTGAGTGTGCCATTTGTAGCCACCTGTGTTGTCTGCGCACTGATGTTAACATGAAATGTTTCCACATAGGATGTGATTAATGCTAGATTACCGAGAAACTATTTCAAGACCTAAGCTTTAATCGAGTTCAAGGAAAGCTATAATGGTTTACAGAAGACAATAACGATGTGAGCCAGTAACAGGCCATGCGGCAGCAGGAACAACAGAACTGAGAGGAATAAAAACGTTAAGGATCAGACACCATTGAGTTGTAAACAAAAAGCACATCCACAAACCACAGACCGGACACTGAAAAAGAACACTCACGCGGTGCAAACAATGTAAACTAACAAGCTAACAATGGTACCACCTCTCTATACGTTCACCAATACGCACCACAAAGCAAAATAAATGCAAAGCCACAAAATAAAAAAAGAACAAAAAAAACTTCCTGTTCATCTGGGGCAGAAGGGAAGGGGAAAGAAATACGACAAAACAAAATACATCAGCATTGCACTTCAGCTTCGACCAACAAAACAAACAGGCCGGTCAGTCGAGGCTAATGTAGTTGCTCAGGCCAGGGTATGGGTACAGGTGTCTCAGCGGCTTGGAGCACCGGGCACCGTCTCCTATGGCCTTGTGGGCGCATTCATCGCTGTCCGTGTTGCAGGTGCCACAGTGGCAGCTGACAGCCACAGGGTAGGTGAAGAGGGGGTTGGCGTGGGAAGGACACCCTGGCAGGATAGCTGTCCTGTACTCCACCTTGTCGTACACACAACCTCGCTGGAGCAGGAATCTAGGACCCGCCAGCTCCTTCATGTTGCTGTCCTGAAGATACAGGTTTAGCTGTTGTTTAAACCTGTTTAGGTTGGTTTTAGGTACGGTACTCTAGGGTGTGTGAAGCCCTCTGTGAAATAGCTCCTAAAAAGGGCTGCACGAATACATTTAATGTTTTAGTGACGTCACACAGGTTATTTACTTCATGGCTCACCGGTAAAATATTTCAAGATAATGTGTGCGGTAGAATTATAATAACATGTAAGTACATGTTCCTGGAAGGGATTATGTACTGTGTATTCTATTTATTTTCATTTTGACAACAGAGCTTAGTTAGCTAGTTAGTTCCAACCTATACAGCACCTCTTCCAGAGACTTACATAAACAGGAAGAAAGTATAATAAAGTACAACAAATATACACTGCTATAAATGTGATATAAGGTCTATCTACACTTTTCCCACGTCGCTTTGGATAAAAGCGTCTGCTAACTGAATAAAATCTCACATGTAGCCTACTGTATGTAAACATAGATTCAACAGACATAGAGTTAATATCATCCTCACTTATTTAAAAGAGCTGTCACACCCACGTATGAAAACAAACCTACGCCCCTGCTTCAAAGTGTTGATCTGACTGAACAGTCACTAACCCTGGAGTAACAGAAGCCCATGCAGATGGTGGTGTTGATGGCCACACAGTAGTCACATTCCTGTTTCTCCACGAACACAGTGTAGTCGGTAGGGACACAGATGGAAACAGCAGGGCTCAGAAGCACACACAGAAGCCCCCAGTAGAAAACTGGACAGTCCATGATGCTGGGAGGAACAGATGATCGTCCTTGTCTCGACAAGTACCTGCATGAAGGGATTGACAGTATGAGGAAGAATTGCAAAAATAAAAAAGAAGAATTCAGTGGATTTTATAGCTTTGTGTTTCATAGTGGGTTCTCTGAAACGTTGTTACCTTGAATTCTTAAACTGTATTCATTTATTAATTTGAGTCTACACAGGCTTGGTATTAATTTACATATAGAAAGGCTTCTTTTTTGACCACGAGAAGACACTTACCTGAGAGATATAACAGAACGTCAGCTCAGCTTCTGTCTTACCTGCTTCTGCTGTGTCCGACAGTGCCTGGTGGTCTTATACAGAGGCCGTCGCCCACCTGGCCTCCAGCCGGCTCCTTATCTCCCATCTCCAAAAACAGGGAACCAGTAGCCATCAGTCCATTATGAGGATGACATGCATAAATGATGACCACGAAGCGAACGGCACACAGGACGACACCGGGAGGTCGTGAGCCTCGGTCCCTCCTCTCGGACTCCTGTTGAGTGTTGAGGAAGTCTGCAAAGCAAGTCGGTTTCATCGCCAAGAACTCTGTCGGAGTGAATGCGACTACAAACTTTACATTTTACATTTACATTTATTCATTTAGCAGACGCTTTTATCCAAAGCGACTTCCAAGAGAGAGCTTTACAAAGTGCATAGGTCACTGATCATAACAACGAGATAGCCACAAAACATTGCGAGTAGCCAAAACATGAAGCACACATTGTGAACAACCAAAATAAGTGCCAAAGGGAAGAACCATAAGAGCGTGTAGTTAAACAAGTTACAATTAAACAACATGAGCTGCTATAAGTGCAAGTGTACCTGTGGAAAAAGCCTTGAGCCTTTTAACAAACTTAAAGTTGTTCTACAGATAAATGTCGATGCAGTTTGCATAGGCTTCACAAGATGGCAGAACAGACAAGACGAAGGGCTTTATACCGCTTCTACAAACATGATGGCCTAAACAAATGCTGCCCAACCATCTAAAAAATATGACTACAGCATTAATAAACCATGATTGTATATTGCTGGTTTAAATTTAAGCGCATGTATTTTTCCTGTTCAAAGACAAGGAATTCATACACTATTCTACTGTGACACCTACTTCAAAGCTTTCAGTTTTTTCTGTGCATATTGGTCAGCATTGGCAGGAAAGCGGTCTTACTCTGAGAAACAAAGTTAGGAACACACAAATGTAGGTCGCAGGTGAGGTTAGCGGCCTACTCCTTACAGTACAAGACAACCTTTTTTTTCAACTGTTCGGTTGAACGGTATACAGTTAAGATGTTCCTTTGATTTGTAGTTTGCAGTTGCAGGACAGAGAGTAGGGAGTAGGCCACGGTTACACACTGTCATGATGGCCCGCTGATGAGGCAGAAACATTTAATGAGTCAGAAATGTCAATAACATTGTCACAGTACAGGATGCTTCTGTCCTGTCAAATCAGGACATGTTCCCATCACTAACAATCTAAATATCACCTGATCTTCCAGGAGCTCAGTTTAACTTGGAAGAGGATAATCACTGCAGGTGTTTGTAGGGCCCTTAACCATCTACCATTTAAACATAAACTTATACCAAGTGTCTAATCTACTTGTGTTTTGCTTTTGAGGTAAATGATTGATGAGGATTATCCATGTTTTTTATTGCTGTGAAGTCTCTAACTAAAGAATGTTTTTCTGTTGAAAACATTTTGTGTCTTTTCATCGTTTTGTCTCAGCATTGGATTTATGAATGAAGATATTTTTAATATTGGATTATTTGGGTTACATTGGATTATTTCATATGGATTTATTTAAAGTGTATATTGGATAATTTCATATGGATATATTTAAAGTGTAAAAAGTTTTAATAGAAAAAGAAAAGTTGAATTCCTGTTTTATTGTATCTTTTTAAATGACGCCACAGAAATAACAACTCTGCATCAGCCATTCCTTACCCTCCCTAGGAGACCTATCACCCTGGTGGCTTATCTTGAGTCTAAAAATACTGGAAATTCTAAATGAAGAGAAATCATGACCTCGATGCTTAACATAGCCTCTCATCACAAATGAGATAGTTTGAGCACACAAAATGTAATACTAAAGCATTAGTCAATGATGATTAACATCCGGTCTGGTAAAGTGTTCTTGCAAGCAAGTTTCCTCTCAGTTTTATTAGGAGTCGCCTTGGTATCTCTGTCCTTGAGAGATTATTAACTAAAACGTCTTTATGGAGGGTAGATACCTTCAGTGTTAAGGCTCTTAAGCTGTAGAAGCCATAGGAGCAGTCTTCCTGGTCCATAAACGAGGGCCGCGCTGATCATTCACTAATCTTCAAACGAGTGAAGCCTGCCAAGACAGAAAGCTGCTAGAACCAGCAGCTTGATGTTGGGATTCTACGAGGAGTATACAGGATTCATTGACCACTCTTAAAGAAGGTGAACTTAACTGAAAGCAGTTGTCCTTCTTGTGTCAACACTCGTAAGTGTTTCTACTAATGGTACATTTTCTACAATTGACTTTGCTTGAACAGTTTGTTTTAGACGTTGATCTTAGGGCAAAGTTTTTGAAGATAGGCCTACACCTGTGGTGCAACTAGTATTGAAACTTTGTTGGTGTTTTTTATATAGGTATTCCCAGGTGTTTCTGAGATGCTAATTCAAATCCTGGAAATCTTTTATAACTACAAAGTTTGTCAAATTAAACGTTCTGAGGATTGCATTTAGATACTCCGGCGAGGTGTAGGTGAATTTAGGTGTGATAAATTCTTGGCTCCTGGAAGAATCGTTTTTGGTTTCCATTGGACTTTGACGAAGCAGTGACTGTTTACAGCCTTGAGGTGAGTTACATAGTAAAGCAAGGTGAACGTAGATGACACAGTAGTTACTTTTCGGAAGCTCTCTGCTGGACTTATTAACCATGACGGGTACCGGCGGGCCTGTGGCTTCCTTCTCCGTGTGGGACTATGTGGTGTTCGCTGGCACGGTCCTCGGAGCCGCCGGCATCGGCCTTTTCCAGGCCATCCGAGGACGCACGAACACAAGCAGCGAGGAGTTCCTGCTCGGAGGTCGGCAGATGTCAGCCGTGCCGGTGGCCATGTCGCTCACCGCCAGCTTCATGTCTGGCATCACCGTGATCGGCACTCCAGCCGAAGCCTACCTGTACGGAGCGGCCTTCTGGATCTTCGGCTTCTCGTACGCCATCATGTCCGTCATCACGGCCGAGATCTTCGTCCCTCTCTTCTACCGTCTGGGAATCACCAGCACCTACGAGGTGAGAGAACCTGGACAGGGTGGGTACTGTAGAGAGAACCTGGACAGGGTGGGTACTGTAGAGAGAACCTGGACAGGGTGGGTACTGTACTTAGGTAAAGGTAAAATATGCTTGTGCAGTGAAATTCTGTTAGTGAGAGTCTACTTGACCTTTGACAATTATAGGGCAGAAACCTATGGAGGCACTGACCCTCTTATGATTTGTGTGTGACACAAATCTGACGCCATAAAAACACACAGAAAGGAGGAACTGGAAATTGATGATTTGATGTCACCCCAAAAGGAGATCCTTGGAAGAACCTTTGATCTATCTAGGACAGCGATTCCTAACCTGTGAGCGGCAAGGGTAATGCAATTGGGCTGCAAAACCAATGAAAACTAAAATATGAAAAATGTATCAATATAAAAAAATATATATATACTGTAAATTATTAATAAAATTAATACAAATTTTAAAACTAAATTTTGCCTTTAATTCATCATGACCGGAACGCCCATAGTTACGTTTTGGCGCGCTGACGGAAGCCCAACTGACATTTCCGCATTAACTTGCATACGCCCACAATCCAGGTCAACAACTTCCGGTAGCTAGCAGTTATGTAAGGTTTCGCACACAAAATGCAGCTGTTTGTGTTCTGAGAGAATATGATTCAGACTTATTTTTTTTATAGTTTGGAATACGTTGCTAGGAAACTGTCACGAGGAGCAGGACCAAATCATTCCAATATAGGCTAGCTCTACCTGTTTACTTTTTACAAATGGCAAAAACACAGAACAACACAGAAACTTCAAACAAAAATCTTCCCTTTTCTCCCTAGTATCTGGAGATGCGCTACAACAAGTTGATTCGTGTGATCGGGACATCCATGTATATCGTACAAACGGTAACTACTGAAGGCTTTCAACAACATGAAGAACATATGATTCTTCCATATCAACACACACCTCATCAAAATGCTGTTCTAGATCTTCCTGAGTGCATCGCTGGATGCGTAACACATGAACTTGTCATAGGAACATCTTGTTTTTGTTATGATGTGCTTCTCCAGGGATATCTGATTACTATCATGAATGTTTAACTTGCTGTGTGTGTGCATGTGTGTGTGTGTGCATGTGTGTGTGTACATGTGCGTCTGCGTTCAATCAGCTAATGGATTATGTTGAATGTTCCAGGCACTGTACACCGGCATGGTCATCTACGCACCAGCTCTGGCCCTCAATCAAAGTAAGTCATGTGCAAAAGAGTTATTCTCAGGGCGCGTGTCCATGGCGTTTTTCTCAGGCCGGGGAGCACTTCCCAGTGCCTCATCAGCTCTGGACCATTAGCTAGTAGGCTAGTTTAATATTTTTGTAAAATATCGGCTAAGTTAAGATAGAGTTTCAGTGACGACACCAGCGCCTTTCTGCAAAGCTCAAAGATTTTCTATTTGCATCCGCATGAAAAATCTGAATACTTTTTTAGGCATTCGCACGCTCTCTCTCCTCAATCGGAATAGACAAAAGACGCTGTTTGGTGCTCTGAAAAAAAGCTGACTGGACACTTGAGCCTCATTTTATCTCTTAACCAGACAGTTTTGTAAACATGTAGGATAGGAGATAAGATAAAAGTATCTTATCTCCTATCCTACATGTTCAGTGCTGCGTTTGTAGATGTTACGCTGCCTTTAAATGTTATCTATCAGAGATGCTTGTCGGCTGATGGCTGTCTACTGATAGTGGTGAGTGGAAGTGTGTTGACACCCGGATCAAGGCGTGTGTTGTGTGTTTCAGTCACAGGACTGAACTTGTGGGGCGTATTAGTGGCTACAGGAGTGGTGTGCATCATCTACTGCACCTTGGTCAGTATTTCATCCATTATCTCCCTCCCACTCTGCACAGGGTTACAAAATAAACATTGGATGTGCTGTATATATGTGTATATATGTGTATACATGTGTATATAGTATGTGTGTATATGTGTATACATGTGTATTTATGTGTGTCATGGAATGGGGCTGATTGATTGAGTATTGGATGAATCTGCATCACTATTGCGTTCAATACAGGTGCTAGCGTCTCTGACCTACTGTTGTTGTTTGTGTCTTTCTGTGTGGTGAGTATGTGTGTGTATCTGTGTTTATGTGTGCGTGTGTGTCTGTATGTGTGTGTGTGTGTGTGTATGTCTGTGCATGTGTGTATATGTGTGTGTGTCCAGGGAGGTCTGAAGGCAGTGATCTGGACAGACGTGTTCCAGATGGTGATCATGCTGGCTGGCTTCGTGGCCGTCATCGCCAGGGGAGCGGTGATCCAGGGGGGGCTTGGCCGGATCTGGGACGACGCCTCCAAGGGGGGGCGGCTGGACGCTTTCAAGTAAGCACAAACACACGGAAGCACACACAGAGGCTCTCTTACCCTCTCTCTCTCTCTCTCTCTCTCTCTCTCTCTCTCTCTCTCTCTCTCTCTCTCTCTCTCTCTCTCTCTCTCTCTGTCTCTCTCACACACACACACACACACACATAAACATACACAGAGGCTCTCTTACCCTCTCTCTCTCTCTCTCTCTCTCTCTCTCTCTCTCTCTCTCTCTCTCTCTCTCTCTCTCTCTCTCTCTCTCTCTCTCTCTCTCTCTCACACACACACACACACACGTAAACACACACACAGAGGCTCTCTTACCCTCTCTCTCTCTCTCTCTCTCTCTCTCTCTCTCCCTCTCTCTCTCTCTCTCTCTCTCTCTCTCTCTCTCTCTCTCTCTCTCTCTCTCTCTCACACACACACACGTAAACACACACAGAGGCTCTCTTACCCTCTCTCTCTCTCTCTCTCTCTCTCTCTCTCTCTCTCTCTCTCTCTCTCTCTCTCTTACCCTCTCTCTCTCTCACACACACACACACACACGTAAACACACACAGAGGCTCTCTTACCCTCTCTCTTTCTCTCTCTCTCTCTCTCTCTTACCCTCTCTCTCTCTCACACACACACACACACACGTAAACACACACAGAGGCTCTCTTACCCTCTCTCTTTCTCTCTCTCTCTCACACACACACACACACGTACATACACACAGAGGCTCTGTGTGTTATCTAACATCTGATAGATAACTCTTACCCTCTCTCTCTCTCTCTCTTTCTCTCTCTCTCTCACACACAAACACAGTCTTCTCTGACTTCCTGTGCGCGTTCCGCAGCTTTAACCCCGACCCCCTGACGCGTCACACCTTCTGGACCATCGTGGTGGGCGGCAGCATCATGTGGACCTCCATCTATTCCATCAACCAATCACAGGTGCAGCGCTACATCTCCTGCAAGACCCTGGCGCATGCCAAGATGTGAGTACATTCACGTCTCGCATGTGACCCATTCAGCTGCCCCTTCCATCCAGAGTGACCTACAGAGAGATCACGTGATCAGAGAGATCACGTGATCAGAGAGAGCACGTAGGAGGTACAGCAGACGACCAACAATCACAAGTGCATATTTCATACTTAATTACGGTGCAACAATAACTAGGGGTGTAACGATACACTCAGCTCACGATACATTACGTATCACGATAGTGGGTATACGATACAATACGTATCACGATATTTCTAACAACATTTTAAATGAAATTCAATTAACAGATTAACTTCCAAAACATTAAACATTTTCAATCATTTTCTTTGTTGTACATTTAGTTAACTCAGTTCAAGCGATTTCTGTGAATGCAATGAATGCACGCATGACGCAGGTGCAGAGTAGGTCGAGTGCTGGTAGCTCAACCAATATAGGATCAAATTGACGTCATATTGTAAAAATATTGCCATAACTCTACGATACATATTGTAAAATTGTTGTATTGCGATATATTGTTCCACAATATATTGTTCCACCCCTAACAATAACGTCTCTATTACTTAAATCTTAAATTCTGTTTTGACGACATCTCGATTAGAGCCACACGCCTCCTGATGCAGGACAACAGTCGGACGTTCAATCAGGAGAGACCTGGGATGAGTGAAAGATGTTTATTACAGAATAATAAATGTACTATGGTGTTTGGAGCTTGAACCCCACGGGAATTATATAGATCAACGGGCGCCTGCCCAACGCCCGGAGGAGAATCCAGAGTTCAGAGTCCAGACACTGGTGGCGGTGGCGGCAGCCGACGACCAATCGAGCCGAAGACTGAGACAGGAACCGGGAGGCGACGGGGTGGTGGAGGGTCGCGCACTTGATAGCATGGACAAACTACACAGGGAGAGAATCATATTTAAGGGCACGGATCATGTGACGCCATTAATTGATAGGCGGGAGCGCTAATCGACTTGAACCCCAGTGACCGCCGGACCAGGGAAGTGAGTGGTGTACACTACGATTAAACCCGAGTGCAGGGATCGGTCTTGCCTGACTGAACTTGCGCAAGCTTCATTTCAGCTGGTGCAGGTGTGGAAATGAGAGAATATTCCTGCCGCCCTGTGTCCTCTGAAGCCGTCAGCTGCTTCGTGTGATAACTGCATGTCACCTGAGGACTTTGTTCTGTCTCTTTCTAGGGAGCATCCAAAAGCACTTTAGTTTCAATAGCCGCATTCACGCATCGTGTTTTATGTTCTCATATCTGCGTAGAAATGCTTATAAAAGATGGACTAAGTTCCCTGTGCGCCCAGGTCTCTGTACGTGAACATGGTCGGTCTCTGTGTGACGGTGAGCCTGGCTGTGTTCTCTGGTATCACCATGTTCTCCATCTACAAGGACTGTGACCCTCTCAGCAACGGAGACGTTGGGGCTTTGGACCAGGTAGGCCTGCAGGATTAACTTCACTCTCTGCATCCACACTGACTTCTCTAACTGCCTTCACGTTCACTTCACTAACTACATTGATGTTAATTCATTGATATTGTATGCATGTGTGTGTATATGTGTGTTTGTATCTTTGTGCGTGTGTAACTGTGTATGTGTGTGTGTGTTTGAAAGCTACTTCCATACCTGGTGATGGACATTCTGGCAGCCTATCCTGGGGTCCCTGGCTTGTTTGTGGCTGCAGCATACAGTGGAACCCTGAGGTGAGAAGAGAACTCCAGCCCCTCCACCACAACCAATCACAACCAACCACCAATCACAGCCAACGACCAACCAGGACCAATCAAAACACCTCACAACTAGTCACATGAACCTGCTGATACACATCTCCGACTCTTCACAGCCTTTCACATATCGTCGATCAACTCACAAGCAAAACTAAACTGAACTTCAAGCACACTTACAAAGTGCATGTACCAACATACATCAACAAAGTTTGTTGACAACCATAAACATTTTAAGTACGCTTCCAATTTATGTAGAAAAATTGAAATACATAAAAAAATGTATTAAGCTCTCATTTAAGACATTCAAATTGGATTTAAGTATGATCTTTTTCTGCTTGGGATACTCTCTGTATAACATAACAGCTGCTGGGCACACAGGAGCAACGGTGTGTAGTGTGTCATGCAGGAGTGTGTAGTGTGTCATGCAGGAGTGTGTAGTGTGTCATGCAGGAGTGTGTAGTGTGTCATGCAGGAGTGTGTAGTGTGTCATGCAGGATGGTGTAGTGTGTACATGCTGTGCTCTGCCCCCCAGCACAGTGTCCTCCAGCATCAACGCCCTGGTGGCGGTCACCGTGGAGGACTTTGTGAAGCCGGTGTGGAAAGACCTGACAGAGAAACAGGTGTTGTGGATCAACATGGGACTGAGTGAGTATCTGCACTGCAGGGAGCCAGACTGACAGACAATACTTTGCGTCATTTATCATATAAATGATATATATATCCCTTTTTTCATATGACATAAGCCACACTTATAAGTATTGCACCTTCCTACCACAGAAAACTCCTTGTTTGTGTGAACTTAGATGGTGAATAAAGCCCATTCTGATTCGGATTGTCAAATATTTATTCATAAATATCCATGACAGTGTGTGGAGGGTGTGTTTACTGTTTGGCTGTGTTTGTAGTGATGAGGTGTTGGTCTTACGGTGACTGATCTCTTCCAGGTGTGTTCTTTGGAGGGGTGTGCATAGGGATGGCTGCTGTGGCTTCTCTGATGGGCAGCATCCTACAGGTGGCTAACCTCTCAACACACTGTGCCACCGTGTGACTGTGAGCCTGTTCTGAAGCACTGCTCTCTAGCGCCCCCTGTCTGGTTATGCATGTGTGTCTGTGCTTGTGGGTATCTGTCGATCTGTTTGTGGGTATGTGTGTGTCTTAATGTGTGTGTATGTGTGTGTGTGTGTGTGTGGGGGGGGGGGGATGTATGTATGTCAGTGTCTTAACGTGTGTGAGTTTGTCTTAATGTGTGTGTCTTAATGTGTGTGTGTGGGGATGTATGTATGTCAGTGTCTTAACGTGTGTGTGTTTGTCCTCAGGCCGCCCTCTCTGTGTTTGGGATGATCAGTGGCCCTCTCCTCGGACTCTACTTGCTCGGCATGTTCTTCCGTACCACAAACTCCACTGTAAGTCCTGTTCCAGATGTGACTGTATGTTCTCCTGCAGAGGCTGTTCCCTCCAGCTACACCCTCACATATGATCTCTTTAGTCGCTGTTTAAATCTATTGAAAATACCTAGTAGCAGGTAATATGGGTAAAACAAAATATTCAAAGCTGGGAGGAAAATCGTGACTTATTAATTGATATACAATCTGTTACATACACACCAGTTGTTGTCTGGTTGTTGAAACTCGATCCAATCAATGTCGACATGCAAACAATCACAGATGAAGTGTGTGGTTCTGCTATCTGTGTGACAGGGAGGGCTGTCAGGACTGATCCTGGGGCTGGTCATCACCCTGTGGGTGGGGATTGGAGCCCAGATCTACCCCCCCACGACTTACAAGACCAACCCCCTCCCCCTCAGCACGGCCGGGTGTAACCGCACGGTCGACTTCAACGCCACCACGGTGGCACCCTGGACCAGCGCGGTCACATTCCCCCCCCTGCCAGAGTGAGTCAGCTCTGTATGACCTATTACATCTGGTGATACATGGTGTCGAGTCAGGACCTACAGTAGATGATACATGGTCTTAAATGACTGGCAGATGTTCACACATGTTCAGTCATTTACACACAGAAGCACACACGCAGACAAACACACTCAAATCCACAAGAGCAAAAGACACTTTCAAAGATTCATGTTCTGATAACATGACAACCCTCTGGTCCTGACTGGTCCTGACTGATCCTGACTGGTCCTGACTGATCCTGACTGTTCCTGACTGGGCCTAACTGGTCCTGACTGATCCTGACTGGTCCTGACTGGGCCTGACTGGTCCTGACTGATCCTGACTGGTCCTGACTGGTTCTGACTGGTCCTGACTGGTCCTGACTAGTCCTCTTGTTGTGTTAGAGAGCGTCCAGCGCTGGCTGACTCCTGGTACTCCCTGTCCTACCTCTACTTCTGTGTGCTGGGCACTCTCGTCACCATGACGTCTGGTCTGCTGGTGAGCGCTATCACAGGTAAGTTCTCCTTCCTCCTGGCCCCTCCTACTACTACCCTTTGCACCCACAGTTTTAAAACCTAGAATCACCGATGGTGTGTCTGTGTGTGTCCAGGTGGCTGTAAGCAGAAGAGGCTCTGCTCCGATCTGTTTGTCAGGAAGAATGATCTGATCTGCTTCAACTGTGGACGACACGCCCAGGTTTGTCTGCTTGTCTCGGTTCAATCCCAGGTTCAGTCTGGGTTCAATACCAGGTTCAGTCTGGGTTCTAGTAATGCAGGTTCAGTCTATGTTTTAATAATGCAGGTTCAGTCTGGGTTCTATTAATGCAGGTTCAGTCTAGGTTCTAATAATGCAGGTTCAGTCTAGGTTCTAATAATGCAGGTTCAGTCTAGGTTCTAGTAATGCAGGTTCAGTCTATGTTCTTGTAATGCAGGTTCAGTCTATGTTCTTGTAATGCAGGTTCAGTCTAGGTTCAATCCCAGGTTCAGTCTAGGTTCTAGTAATGCAGGTTCAGACTAGGGTCGAATGCAGGTTCAGTCTAGGTTTGAATGCAGGTTCAGTCTAGGTTTGAATGCAGGTATGTGTAGGTTGCCTGTCTGGTTCACACTGGTTCCCAGCAGTATCACATACTGGGCCTGGTCTAACACCAAAGTACATTCACATAAAGATGACTGATCAACCTGTGCATCATTTCATCATAACTACCACGTTCCATCCCCACAGGACTCAGAACCAGAGCTGGTGGAAAAGGATGGATCAGAGCTGAAGAAGGGCACTGACAACCTGGCCTTCGCAGTCTCAGTGTTTGACATAACGGACCGAGACATGGAGAAAGTCACCAAGATGTGAAGACGGGGTCAGGATGCTGCGTCCTCACCAGGTGTTCTGCAGCTCTGGTGCTGAGAGGAGATCTGCCCTGTTTCTCTGAAGCAGGTGGAGACGAGGTTGAGGTGTGTCTTTGTGACTCATCTTTGGAAACAAATCTTTAGCTAAGCTGGGACCTGATTACTCTGAGACTCAGAACACAGACAGACACAGCTTTTCACAGCAGCGTTTCATTCATTCATTCCCTTTTCTGACTATAAACTTCTCTACTCAAGGCTTTTCTGATTATATCGTTTTATTGTTTGAATAAAAATGTGTCTGAATTAAATATTTTCTCTGCAATAATAATGTGATTATTAATGTGTCTCCTATAGTATTAGTATGCCAAAGGCAGTCAGTCAGCATGTACAGTGTCATATTGTAGATTTAGTGTTTCGCAATGCTGTGTGGTAATATTCAAGATATTATTTGTTGACTTAAGATTTGTTAATAAACTACTAGTGCTTGGTTCACCTGTTTCCTGAAGCAGATTCTGGAGAAGAGGCTTTTTTGTGTCCTGTTTTTTCTTCATGAACCTGTTAGTGAGCAAAACAACACTAGCAGAGGTAACAGATGGTTGTTAGGAACACAGACACACACTCACACACTAAGTCACTAATGTTTTAGTACTGCAATCTCCACATGGCTGTTGTGTTAAGAATAGCTTGAACAATGTTGACCGTAAACAGTGTGAGATAGAGGGAAGGCGAGAGGGGGGGGGGAAGAGAGAGGGAGTGGTAGACTGGTTGATCACCTCTGTCTCCATGGCAACATTCACAAGAGAAGGAAGTTGACAAAGAAGGGATCCGCCCCCTCACCTGCCCCTGGCCTAAGGATAAGGCTGTTGTTTCTCCCACAGGAGTGCCCAGCCACTGACAATAACTTCCTGGTTTTCAGTCGGGACAAAGTTGTGCGCGTAACGTAATAAAAAGCTGTTGTTGGACTGTTAAAAGAACTGACACAGGATACGGTAAAACTAGAAATACGAAGCTTGTTGTGTATTCTGTAGATACTGTAGGTCTGGTCTCTGTCTCACTACCTTCTATGGGTTTAAAAGCACAGGTGCATTGGTTTTGTTTGTTGAGGTTCTTTTGACAACGTTGTGACGGCCTACTGTATTGTCCTTACGCTTTAGAGGGCTCAGGGCTGTCTCTGCTTACACTGCATGTCCTTCACTTCATATCCGTACCTTTTACAAAGAGAAATATATAATATATAATAATATGTATTATAAGGGAGAGTGCTATGGCAACAACTGTTTGTGAATCAGGAACTAGCATACAGTGTTTAAACTTCAACACAATTCAGTGAGTGTTTTTGTAATACTGTGTGATCACAAACTTTGAATCTAAGCTATAGGCACAAATATCCAAGCAGAAGAGTGCGGTTGATCATGGAGACCAGGTATTCTCTGCTCCTGGTCGGATGTCTGCTATCTGTATCCCTGGCCAGCGCAGCCCTAAGCCCTCCAGAGGGACCAAACCACCCAACCATCTCACCTGCCACGACAGGGGTTTCAAACCCAGCCACGGCAACGCTGAACAGAACCTCCGCCGCCAATGGAATGCTCACAACAACAGCGGGTGCCACGCCTGCGATCACGGGAGGAGGTGCTCCACCCAACGGCTCTGCTGGCACCTCCACAGCCCCCACGGCCAGCTCTGTAAGCACCCACACCCCAGGGCCTGCAGCCGAAGCCGGGGAGACCAACACCACATCTACCCCTCCTACAGGCTCTCCTCCCACCACAGTGCCAACAACTCAATCACCGGCTACGACTGTGATTTTCAACACCACGTCCAATCTGACAACGACTCAATCACCGGCTACGACTGTGATTTTCAACACCACGTCCAATCTGACAACGACTCAATCACCGGCTACGACTGTGATTTTCAACACCACGTCCAATCTGACAACGACTCAATCACCGGCTACGACTGTGATTTTCAACACCACGTCCAATATGCCGTCGACTCAATCACCAGCTTCGAACGAGACTGTGAATGCCACCTCAGCCTCACCCTCCCATCCACCAAGTGAAGATCCTCCCACCGCTAACACCACCTCGTGGGTGTCAACGACCAACACAGCGCTTAACGACACACGAGGTAAGCTCAGTGTCGGACCTTTGACCTTACTGTCCCGGACACTCAGCCCACAGAATGTCTGTGTGCATATCTAAGTTTTTCACCTGGTTTCTCTCCTTGATTGTAGGAACAGGAGTGAGGCTGGATGACTATGAGAAGACCCTGACCGTGGTGTTCAGTGTGGTGCTGGGGGTGTCCATCTTGGGGTTGGTGATGTACCAGATGACAAGATGCCACCAGAGAAGAGTCCAGTACTCACATCAGCCGCTCACTGAAAACACTGGTAAGCCCTAGAACATCCCCCCAAAAACACTATGCTCAACTTTTATAGGTCTTTGTCAACAGTATTTACTATATACATTATAGGAGTGTTTAACCTGCTACCGAATGCCTGCGCCACAAATGCATGTGCTTGTGAAGTGATCAATATGGAAGCAAATCAATGATATGTTTTGAGTTTTAAAAGGCATTGAATACTTAATATTTACGTTTAAACACCACCGCATTTGTTGGTTTTGAATTCACCTCTTTAAAATTCAAATCTCAATTTATTTATATGTAAAAAAAAAATCTGATACCAAAAATCAAGGTTCAGAAATGCAGGTTGCTCAAATTCGAACAGCAAAATTCAGATCCCAAAAATTCAATAAAATAAATTCGAGCTTCAGAAATTGAAATATAACTAAATTCAGGCTGCTCAAATTCGACTGGTGAAATTCAGATCCAAAAAATTAGAGCCGAAAAAATTCAGATTGCAACATCCGGCCGGGTTTCCCACAGCACTTTTCAGTTAAGGCGGCCGCCTAAGCAACACACGCTTGCCGCCTTAACTACGTAGCCAAAAAAAATAGAAAGATATCCGCCGTCGTCCTGTTTTCTCCCTTCCATTCCAAACCGTGACCAACGCCAGTGTCCCTTCTCTGCAGAACGCATTAGTCTATCGCACAAACTTGCCCCCCCCCCCCCCCCCCCCCCTTCACCCGGTCTGACGGCAAACCACACCCTACCACCTTAACTAACAATATTCAATACTTCAAAACATTATGTCACTGATTTGTTTCCATAGATCAATGACTAGTTAATGTTCAATGTTATTCTTTTCAGGTGACCTATTCATCTCAGATGAAGACACGCTTGTCATATCAGGAGGACTCTATGAGGGACACGTCTCTGAGCCAATCACAACACAGCAAGACTTCCCTCCTGGCCCCTCCCAGCTAACACAGTTCCGCCTTGAGTTCTTAAATGATGGTTGATCATTACTGTCCTGTTCTTAGAGGAAAACAATCCTTGCTTTCACCGTTTGATTTTGAGTTATGCAGGATTTAACTGATTTGTTAGTATGACAAGTATGATCACATTTGATGTTGTTTTATTTGACAATAAATACAATAATATAAATAACAAATATATATATTTAAGAAAACAGTAATTTAAAGTACATTACGAAACCGGAAAAAATCTATTAAATAATTTAAGAACAATAAGTTAAAGTTTAACAATAATAATAATAATGAAAACCAAAAAACATTTTCTGAACACAAAATTCTCATTCATGTTGAATGGAGTCAAACTTAAGTCCGACACAGTATAGTGATCAATAAACAACATCACATCTCAAGAAATGTATTTCAAACGCTCTCACTTCCACGTGAACCTCGGCTTCTATCAAACAACTGTTAATAAAAATGTAATGAATGTAATGAACTTCAGTATTGAGTAAAGAGTGAACACTTTCTATGCAAAGATCTTCTCTGCTGCCTTTTTCTTCTTGTGGGAGCCCGTGACGGCGGTCCAGCCTGCATCTCTCATCCTCTTCATGGCCGCCAGCTTCAAGGCGTTCCCTGGGGACTTCTGAACAGCGGGGCTTTGATTCTAACACACAGAGAAGGCGTTCAAACACTGCTCAATGTCCTGAAAATGCATGAGTTCAATTGAGAAACACAGAAATGTCAGTGAGGGTGCGTTGACTGATGTAGCGAGATGGTCTCTCCTCTCTCTCGTCACACAGGTGTGTCTCACCTTCTTAAACACGTGGACTTTAGACCAGTGTGCTGAGGACGCCCCCTGCTGGAGGCCTTGGAGCGGTTCTACGACTGCAAAGCTCTGAAAAGCACAGCAGCACACAGCGTTCAGCACGTGGACAGGCGTACGTGGCCGAGCGTAGCGCTGAGCTGGGAGGAGGGACGGGGGCTGGGAGGAGGGACGGGGGCTGGGAGGAGAGACGGAGGCTGGGAGGAGGGACGGGGGCTGGGAGGAGAGACGGAGGCTGGGAGGAGGGACGGGGGCTGGGAGGAGAGACGGAGGCTGGGAGGAGGGACGGGGGCTGGGAGGAGGGACGGGGGCTGGGAGGAGGGACGGAGGCTGGGAGGAGGGACGGGGGCTGGGAGGAGGGACGGGGGCTGGGAGGAGGGACGGAGGCTGGGAGGAGAGACGGAGGCTGGGAGGAGAGACGGAGGCTGGGAGGAGGGACGGGGGCTGGGAGGAGAGATGGAGGCTGGGAGGAGAGACGGGGGCTGGGAGGAGGGACGGGGGCTGGGAGGAGGGACGGAGGCTGGGAGGAGAGACGGAGGCTGGGAGGAGAGACGGAGGCTGGGAGGAGGGACGGGGGCTGGGAGGAGAGACGGAGGCTGGGAGGAGGGACGGGGGCTGGGAGGAGGGACGGGGGCTGGGAGGAGGGACAGAGGCTGGGAGGAGAGACGGAGGCTGGGAGGAGAGACGGAGGCTGGGAGGAGGGACGGGGGCTGGGAGGAGAGACGGAGGCTGGGAGGAGAGACGGGGGCTGGGAGGAGGGACGGGGGCTGGGAGGAGGGACGGAGGCTGGGAGGAGAGACGGAGGCTGGGAGGAGAGACGGAGGCTGGGAGGAGGGACGGGGGCTGGGAGGAGAGACGGAGGCTGGGAGGAGGGACGGGGGCTGGGAGGAGGGACGGGGGCTGGGAGGAGGGACGGAGGCTGGGAGGAGAGACGGAGGCTGGGAGGAGAGACCGAGGCTGGGAGGAGGGACGGGGGCTGGGAGGAGAGACGGAGGCTGGGAGGAGGGACGGGGGCTGGGAGGAGGGACGGGGGCTGGGAGGAGAGACGGAGGCTGGGAGGAGAGACGGAGGCTGGGAGGAGGGACGGGGGCTGGGAGGAGAGACGGAGGCTGGGAGGAGGGACGGGGGCTGGGAGGAGGGACGGGGGCTGGGAGGAGAGACGGAGGCTGGGAGGAGAGACGGAGGCTGGGAGGAGGGACGGAGGCTGGGAGGAGAGACGGAGGCTGGGAGGAGGGACGGGGGCTGGGAGGAGGGACGGGGGCTGGGAGGAGGGACGGGGGCTGGGAGGAGGGACGGGGGCTGGGAGGAGAGACGGAGGCTGGGAGGAGGGACGGGGGCTGGGAGGAGAGACGGAGGCTGGGAGGAGAGACGGGGGCTGGGAGGAGGGACGGGGGCTGGGAGGAGGGACGGGGGCTGGGAGGAGAGACGGAGGCTGGGAGGAGAGACGGGGGCTGGGAGGAGGGACGGGGGCTGGGAGGAGGGACGGGGGCTGGGAGGAGGGACGGGGGCTGGGAGGAGAGACGGGGGCTGGGAGGAGAGACGGGGGCTGGGAGGAGAGACGGGGGCTGGGAGGAGGGACGGGGGCTGGGAGGAGGGACGGGGGCTGGGAGGAGAGACGGAGGCTGGGAGGAGGGACGGGGGCTGGGAGGAGAGACGGAGGCTGGGAGGAGAGACGGGGGCTGGGAGGAGGGACGGGGGCTGGGAGGAGGGACGGGGGCTGGGAGGAGGGACGGGGGCTGGGAGGAGAGACGGAGGCTGGGAGGAGGGACGGGGGCTGGGAGGAGAGACGGGGGCTGGGAGGAGGGACGGGGGCTGGGAGGAGAGACGGGGGCTGGGAGGAGGGACGGGGGCTGGGAGGAGGGACGGAGGCTGGGAGGAGAGACGGAGGCTGGGAGGAGAGACGGAGGCTGGGAGGAGGGACGGGGGCTGGGAGGAGAGACGGAGGCTGGGAGGAGGGACGGGGGCTGGGAGGAGGGACGGGGGCTGGGAGGAGAGACGGAGGCTGGGAGGAGAGACGGAGGCTGGGAGGAGGGACGGGGGCTGGGAGGAGAGACGGAGGCTGGGAGGAGGGACGGGGGCTGGGAGGAGGGACGGGGGCTGGGAGGAGAGACGGAGGCTGGGAGGAGAGACGGAGGCTGGGAGGAGGGACGGAGGCTGGGAGGAGAGACGGAGGCTGGGAGGAGGGACGGGGGCTGGGAGGAGGGACGGGGGCTAGCTCATTTGTTTACCAGCAGGTCAGCGTGCTCCGAGCTGTCAGACTTGGGGTCCAGCTCCAGGGTGGTCTGGCTCCAGGGCCCAGCCTTCTGAGTGGAGGGGGGGGTCCGGATTCTGTAGGACTGCAGAGAAGGCGATGAGATCAACACTCCACAGGAGAGAGAACAGAGAGATGATAAAGAGTCTGTAGTGAAAACAGATAACCCTTGGGTTCCTACCTTAATGCGAGGAGTCTCCCCGACTCTGGTTCCATAACTCCATGACGGAGTCTGGAGGTCGCCACTCTTGGTTTCCTGGGCAACCAACAGTTATTAATAATGGTATTATCGTATGGTAAATGGAGCGCCAACATTTCAATTTCAATAGTTCTATCCCATAATACTCACTCTGACAGCAGGAGTAGAGGCCTGTATTTTACCGGCGCTCTGGGACGGGGTTTTCTGTTTGGTTTTGGAGAAATCAAACCCGTTCCTCTTGATGGACAGTCTGTCTGGTGTGTCCCAACATCTCCCCTCAGAAGCTGAGGCTGGATCAGACAGCTAGGTGTTGAACAAGGAGGATTAGAAGTGAGGAAACGTACCCCTTCAATATTGAACAGCTCCTCTGAGCGTCGGTTTACCTGCTTGCTCAGAGTCTTGGGTACTAGGTTGGATGGGTTGGTTTTCACAGATGCCAATTCTTCTTTCAGTTCTGCGATCTTCTGCATCAACTTCTCCTGAGGTCACAAACAACAGATGAAATCATAATAATTGTACTGTCCAAATCATATGACTGGAATTCACCATGTGTGCATTTGAAAACAAGTCCTCTGTCACCCCCTCCTTAGTTTCTTGATCCAGATGATTCTTCAGCCTGTCGTTCTCTATCTTGCTCTGCTCCAGCTCCTGGGGAGAGTCACACGTCACACGTCAGTGCTGCTGCCAGGGGCTCTCTGGTGAACCCCGGCCTCTCCAGACTGAAAGCCCTCCAGGTGAGGATCGTACCAGGGCCGTTCTGCCGGCGTCTGCCTCCACGACGCTCCTCTTCTTCTCCTTCAGCTCGACGTCTTTCGCTTCCAGCATCTTGTCGTACTGGTTCTGCGTCAGGATCGCACGGAATATGGCTCGTTTCCACGGACGCTTCCGAGGACGTTTGATGTCACGTATCACATCAAACGTTTCGGAAGCGTCTTGTCGGAGACATTTTCTGTGTGATTCTGATTAGATCGGAGAGAAATCTCACTTTGTGCTTTTCCATCAGGGCAACCATGTCTGCGATCTTGTGTTGACACTTGATCTCTGCATCCTCCCTGCTCCTCACGGCCTCTCCAGCTGTGAGCTTCAGATCCTGCACCTGCAGGTGGACAAACATACCTCCGGTTTACTCGCCTATCACGTCAAAGAGAAGGGAATGGAAAAAGGAAGTCAGGACTAACCTCTTTCTGCAGCTCTGCTTCAGAAGATGACTTGGCAGCGACTTCATCGAGCAGTTCCTGATGTTTCTCCCTGCTGGACTTCTGAAGACTTTCTGCTGTTTCTTTCAGTTGGTTGATCTAAAATAGCCGACAAAAACATGTCTGTTTCATCCAGTCTGAGGAATCGCCGGTCCCAGCCTATCGACTGTGCAGGCTGGCATCAGAGAACAGCATGTCTACAACACCATTCATATTTCACTGTGTTCCAGATGCTTTGTCCTTCAGAACGAGAGTCTCATACCTCACTTTCCAGCTGACAAGATCTTTCCGCATCTTTGGCGATCTGTTTTTTGAGCATTTTAGCCTGGAAACATCAAGGCGAGATTAGCTCTGGAATACTACCCTAGAGGCGAGGCAGAGATATTTCTTTACCACGCTACACACCTCTTTCTGATATTCCTCCTGATGTTTGTTTTTCGTGTCCAACTTAGTCTTCAGGCTGGACAGCTAGAGAGAGAGAGACAGACAGGTGTGAGGCTGGGCAGCTAGAGAGAGAGACAGACAGGTGTGAGGCTGGGCAGCTAGAGAGAGAGACAGACAGGTGTGAGGCTGGACAGCTAGAGAGAGAGACAGACAGGTGTGAGGCTGGACAGCTAGAGAGAGAGACAGACAGGTGTGAGGCTGGACAGCTAGAGAGAGAGACAGACAGGTGTGAGGCTGGGCAGCTAGAGAGAGAGACAGACAGGTGTGAGGATGGGCAGCTAGAGAGAGAGACAGACAGGTGTGAGGCTGGACAGCTAGAGAGAGAGACAGACAGGTATGAGGCTGGACAGCTAGAGAGAGAGACAGACAGGTGTGAGGCTGGACAGCTAGAGAGAGACAGACAGGTGTGAGGCTGGGCAGCTAGAGAGAGAGACAGACAGGTGTGGGGCTGGGCAGCTAGAGAGAGAGACAGACAGGTGTGAGGCTGGACAGCTAGAGAGACAGACAGGTGTGAGGCTGGACAGCTAGAGAGAGAGACAGACAGGTGTGAGGCTGGACAGCTAGAGAGACAGACAGGTGTGAGGCTGGACAGCTAGAGAGAGAGACAGACAGGTGTGAGGCTGGACAGCTAGAGAGACAGACAGGTGTGAGGCTGGACAGCTAGAGAGACAGACAGGTGTGAGGCTGGACAGCTAGAGAGAGAGACAGACAGGTGTGAGGCTGGACAGCTAGAGAGACAGACAGGTGTGAGGCTGGACAGCTAGAGAGAGACACACAGGTGTGAGGTTGTAGTTCCTCACCTTGGTCTCCATGGCTCTGATGTGCTTCTCCTTCCTACTGATTTCCACCTGCAGACCTCCACACTACAGAGGAGCCAGGAGAGCCACGACTGATGTGAACTTAAGGTGATGAGCTACAGTTTTCAAGATGGCTTTGGAATGGCCGACTTACGCTTTCATCAAGTTTCTTCTGCAGGTTCTCTGCTCCTTGACCTTGTTCTTCCAGCCTGGTGCTCAAAGAGCTCACCTCCTCCCTGTCGGATGGGAAAGTGACAGGCTCTGCTTTCATTCCTCAGTGTCTACAACTACGACAGCTTAATAACAGTAAAGGTTCCAAGTGTTCCAGTCAGGTACCGTAGCTGATGGTTTTGATCTTCAAGCGCTTCGATTTCCTTTGAGATCTCTGTGCCTCTCGCTTCACTCTCCTGTTTCCGCACGTCAAAACATAGATGTATGACATCATCCCCTGCTGTCTATAAAATCATGTTTTATAGACAGGGTCAGCATGTTTAGCTCTAACCTTCAGGCGAGCCTCCAGGGTCTTGGCTTGGGAACATTTGTTCTCAGCCTGCTCTTGAACCGTCTTCTTCTCAAGTTGCAGCTCATTAAAACTCACCAACAGCTTGTCATATTTCACCCTGAGACCAAATCAAAATCCAGTTATTTCCAGTGGAGATGCGTAGCTGCAGGGGGGTCTGCTTGATGTTTCTTTAGAACGAGAGAACTCACTCCTGCTGTGCTACGTCTCCTTGCAGCTGCTCTATCTCCTTGGTGGACCTTTTGTTTATTGTCATGGCAACAGACAACTGTTCTTCCATCTCCTGTGTTTGGGCCTGAGAATCAGACAACAGGATGAGCTTTAACGTCTGGCCTGTTCACACCATAAGGACTTGAGTGATGAGAACAATGTTTTATTATGTGAGCCAAGAAACTGTGATCAAAGGACTCCAACCTCACTCACCTGTGTCTTGTTCCTCAGATCGCTGTGGGCCTTTTCAGCTTCCTGAAGTGCCTTCTCCAGTAAGGTCTTCTCTGTCTCCAGGATCTGTACTTTGGTCTACGAGGGATAGAACAGCAGTTCTTGGGCTGTTCAAACTGAGTCCTGACACAGCACATTCAGACGGCCAGGCCTCAGCCAGGCCTGATTCCGGCTGTCACAGTGGCTTGTCTTGTGGTCTCACCTGGTAGCGCTGGACTTGGTCCCTCTTCCCTGCCAGCTCAGACGACAGCAGCGTAGCTTGTCTATCAGCAGCTTCTATCTTCTCCCTCAGTGACTCGATGGATTTAGATTTCACATCCTAAACAAGACCATTTCATTTATATATATATATATATATTTTTTTTTAAGACTACACTGCCAGACATTACGTGCAAATGTGTGTCCACAAATACTACAAATTACCAGTTCCTCCTCAAGTACTTGTATCTGTCCATCTTTCTCTTCGTTCTGTTTATTAATTTCTCCTTAAATAAAAACAAAACAGAACAATCTCCAATCTATTCATACAGGGTTTCAATGCCACAATGTGCTCTCTCTATAATCCCTGATCTGATGCAGTACCTGCCCGGATCCTGTTCTCCTGCAGCTCCTCAGAGACGGACACCATCTTTACTTCCAGCTCTTGCGCCCTGGAAAAAAAAGTCACAAGAGACCCACAGGGAGGTAAACAGCCACTCTGCCATCCTGCACAGACCAGCGGAGCAGTGCTGTCACTTCCATGCACCAGCTACTGTCTAGTTTAGTTCCTGGTTTACATTTACATTTAGCAGACACTCTTATCCAGAGCGACTTAAAGTAAGTACAGGGACATTCTCCCCGAGGCAAGTAGGGTGAAGTGCCTTGCCCAAGGACACAACGTCATTTGGCATGGCCGGGAATCGAACCAACAACCTTCTGATTAATAGCCCGACTCCCTAACCGCTCAGCCATCTGACCCCCCTAGGGCTCTGTCTCCTGCTCCAGGGTCCATCCTCCCACTCACCCGTGACAAGCTCCAGCCCTACCTCTCTGTCTCCCGTGCCAGGCAGGTCTGTAGCTCCTGCATGGTGGCCTGAGCCTGGGCCAGCTGGCCTTCTTGAGCAGCCCTAGTCTGGTGGAGCTCTTCTAGGCTGGCATCTTTCTGGAGGACGATCTGGGCAGTCTCCTCTTTGTTCAGCTCCAGCGCATTGGAAATTGCTTTTCTATTTTCCTGCGCGAAAAGACAGATAAACAAACATAACATGATGTACAATTCTGTACACAGTCTGTATAAAACCATAAGAAAATCATTGATTCATGAAATGTTTACATCCAGAAACATCTTTCCATATCCTGACCTCGCTTTCTTTAAGAAGTTCTTCTGCGTTGCGTAGCTTCTCTGACAGAGCCTGGCGCTCTTGGTGAGAGCTGTGAAGGACGTCCTGGTGCAGCTCTGCTCAGAGACACAAGGAGCCGCAGTGAACAGTGGGTCATAAACATCCACTTAGCATTAGAGCAGCCTATCTCAACCCTGGTCCTCAGGGCTCACAGCCCTGCATGTTTTAGATGTTTCCCAGCTCCACCACACCCGATTCATATCAATGGGTCGTTACCAAGCTTCTGCTGAACTTGATTATGACACATTCATTTGAATCGGGTGTGTTGGAGCAGGGAAATAGCATGCAGGGCAGGGGGTCCCTGAGGACCAGGGTTGAGAGAGACTGCATTAGAGCGTAGTCTTGATGGGCTGTTCCTACGTGCGGCCTGCTGCAGATGTTGGCAGCTCTCCTGTGCTTCCTGCAGGTGGAGGAGGATGGCCTGCAGCTCCTTCTCCTTCTCCTTCAGGGCCGCTTGAAGCTGCTCCGCCTGCCAAGGAACCGTCACGGTTACACAGTGTCAGAGCTTCCTATGTACAACATCACAGCACGTGCATGATTGATCAAAGGTAACTAGCCTGTCATGGTCTTGGAATGTGTGTCCATGTAGATGTTTGCGATTGATAGGTTTACACTAACCTCTTGTTCCTTCGTGTTGATTTCTTCCCCAAACTTCTCCTTCAGATTGTCAAACTGTAGCAATCCCTCTTTAACTGAGGCCGACATTTAAAATGAATTGATTTACTTCATTACTGTGCAAAATTAAGACAAAACTATTATGAAATTAAATGTAATGCTAATGTAACAGACTAGATCTATGTTATGTTGGACAGTTACCTTTTTGCATTTCACAACGGTCAAACTGTGCTTGCAGCCGAAGGCTCTCAAAAGCAGCTATCATCCTCTGCAAAGAAAAAAAAACTCAAGCAGAAATACAAGAGAGAAAAACTATTCGCATCTGGCACCAGTGGATTAGTCCGTCTTAAATATTCACCTGAATATTCTCCCTGTTTTCCATAAAGAGTTGCTGTGTCTCCTCTCTTTCAGACTCAACTAAGAGAGCAAAGGAGAAAGATGTACATTACATTTACATTTAGTCATTTAGCAGACGCTCTTATCCAGAGCGACTTACAGTAAGTACAGGGACATTCCTCCTGAGGCAAGTAGGGTGAAGTGCCTTGCCCAAGGACACAACATCATTTTGCACGGCCGGGAATCGAACTGGCAACCTTCAGATTACTAGCCCGACTCCCTAACCGCTCAGCCACCTGACTCCCCATGTAGTCATCAGATAACACCAACAAGCTGCTTGTTTTGATTCAGCCTGGGGCTGAGATCATTTTCAGTTTTTATTTAACTCACACAGATGCATCTTGTCTGCTGATCTCTGGAACGTATCCTTCAGTATGTTACACAAATTGCGTGTTGCATTATTTCTGTGGCGAGAATAAAAATAGGTTATAAACGTTGTGTTACGATAAAATGTGTAGTGTTGTTTAAATATCTGTTTAATAGTAAAATATTCCTCTTGTTCAGCACTGTGCTCCTTCAACAATCAGACTGGAGTTTGACAGCTCCAGTACAGCTGGGTCTGCTTAATAAGGCAGAAAACATACTTATTCCTCAGATCCTCGTTTTCACTGATCTGTTCTTCCAGTTTAATGCTGAGACTTTCATTTCCAAACTGTGATATGCAGAAATGCTTCCATTAGACACTTGCTTGCGATGAACGTACAGTAGGTGGAAGTTTTGTTCCTGCATAGCAAAATCAACTGTGATTGGATACCTGTAAGTCCTGGATGGCTTTGCGCTGCGTTTCAATAGTTCTTTTGTTTTCTTGCAGTTTTCTCTCTCTTTGGACCGTCTCAGAGTCTACTTGGACTTTCCAACACTTTATTTTCTCAACTTCATCAAAGAGTTTTGAATATAACTTTCCAGATGTGCCTTTAGTCTGAGGAATATGTTCACAAAATATTGAAAACCCAAAATACTCCAGGCACTGTTAAATAACAAATGCTACTGCAATGAAATCTGTTCTCTTGTTTGCCCTACTGAAAAATGTATGCCAATAAGATTAAGGTTGACATTATGGGATTTAGTGTCTCAGGAGGAATATATCATCATTAGAGCTTGGCTCAGAAACACAAACATCCTTTCCAAACTCACCTCTACTTTTTCTACAGGTGAGACAAAAGTAATCTTGGACACATCTTTGGAAAACAGAGCCAGTTGAAGTCAGACATTGTGAGCAAAATGGACATAGGTATGATATGCATACTGCACAGCAGAGTTGTGTTATAGATAAATACCTGCTTTAGGTTTAGTGGATCCCATATTTGTAATGGGGATGGTAAAGTGAGTCTCTTTGTCAAATTGTTTACTGTAACCCTGTTAAATCAAGAAAGTCAGTAGCCTAATACTGTAGTTACAGCTGAGTGACAATGCTGCAACAGAAAATGAACACTGATGAATGAGTGAACCTGAATGTACAAGCTAGTTTGAGTCAAAGTCTGTGGCTTGGCATTAAGTTGACTGCTAGCGCTTTGTAGACTCATTGTACCTTACAGTACTGTACCTGTTGCGCGGTGTTCATGACTCCAAAATCGTCTACGGATTCCTGAGGTTTCACGGCAGAAATCTGTCCTGGGTTCACTCTGGGAGGCACCATTAACTTGAAGTGGAAACACTTGTCCCGCTCCATTCCTAGTACTTGGCAGGAATCTTTCTAAAGGCAAGAAAGTTAGCCTACTGTACAGTACTACAGTAGCTAGTACAGTCATTTCTGGCCACTTTTTTTCAAACCTACAGTACAGTAGGCTAGCGTATGTTACAGTAGAGCTAGCTACTAAACGTCCATTAGTCTATGTAATATCTTAAATTAGCAGAGGATACACGCAAATATAGTTGAAGATAGCTAGCTAGTAAACTTGCTAATACCCTACTGTACAGTATGCTAGCGGTCAACAGCTACTGTACTGTACAGTTAAGTGGAGTTAGCTACTGTACTGTACAAAGTAACAGCTTGTTGAGAGCTGCAAAATATTGTTACAATCGCTAGCTACTGATACATTGGAATAGCGATAATTTCGTGATACTAATCAAATTATGAAGTTAGCTAGCTAACTAACTATAACTTTACCTATCCGCAGTCCAAGACAAAACGGTTTTGACGTTTTTTTTTTTTTCCAACGGTTTCTGTTATCTCCGCCAGCATATGCACGAGCAGAAGACTTGTTCTGGCGCGGGAGTCGATCTCATTCAGAACCAAGCGGATGCGTAAAGTTAAATCAATTAAATCAGTTTATAACAGTTTATTGAGTATAACAGCTCCCTCTTCTGTGAAATTGCTTTATTGAACAATGTTGCAATATTAGTGGCACATAATAGACGTCATTCCAGTCATACCAACGTTTCTGATTTTTCATTAGTCATCTTATGGGGAGACAACATTTTACTATTGTGTGAAAATGTAAATCTTCACTGATTCATTACTTCAGCTTCCCAATGAAACGTCTACTTGGTAATAGCAAAATGTAGGAGACTCACTGACACTTCAATGATGATGAGGCACATGCATGGAAAATAGTCGGTTTGTCAAATCCCACCCGTCTCGTGAGTATTTTATTCTCGTAGCACGGCATATGCACACCTTCAATGATGACAGGAATGAATAAGAAAAATTGTTCTAACCCAAACGTTATCTGACAGAGGTCTTAGTGACACATCACATTTAAATGTTTATAATGGAGTAGAATATATATTCAGTCAAAGTAATACTACACAAAATCCTTATTAATGTGTCACTGTGTCATATTGCAAATATTTCATGAGGCTTCCAGGAGTAAATAAATCAACTTGCAATGCAGATACATGTCTGTTCTCAACAATATTGCAAAGGATAGGTGAATTCTACAGCCTTTAAAAATGTTTTCATAGAAAACATTAGCAGTTATAATTTGGACACACATATATTGCTAATGCTTGAAGTACATTGTTGACATTGCAACTGATTCATGAATTCCCTGTCTTTCCTCACACACTAACTACAACGAAGCCTCAGTTAGTTCTGCTTCTGTCATCAGTGTTAATAATACAGTCATGAAGAGAGGTAACTAGAAATGCAGTCGATCACAATCTTTTTTTCTTCCTGAAGTCTGTCCATATAGACTAGCACCACAGCAGTGCTTTGACATATACATTAACACGTTCACATCTTTACACATTAAGAAAGCCGTCAGATTGACCGTTAGACAGCTTCTTCAGAAGCTCCCGGCTCGTCGATAAAGGCTTCCAACTCCTTGGCGGTGTTGTTCTTGTTAGACAAGTCTTCTCTGTCCTCCCTCTTGACTCTCCTCTCCTCCTCTTTCTTCTCCTTGTCCAGCAGCCGGTAGTTGATGCCCATTCCCACGAACAGGAAGACACTGGCCACGACCAGAATCACCCCACAGATCCAGTATGTGTACTTGTAGTCATGGTAGATGTCTTTGAATCGTCCTATAGATAAATCATTGAAATCATAATTACATGATGATAATTATTTAAATGTTTTCAGTTAACATATGACATATTAAATCCCATAATCATCCCGGTTGAGAGTGTAAGTGAATCCCTGTCGTGTCGGCCGGTGTGAAACCCTACTCACCCAGCAGAGGCGGCCCTAGCAACACAGGCCCGCACTCCACGATGGTGACCAGGCCAACCGCGCTGGAGAAGCGCTGGGTTCCCACCAGGTCCATAAGTGTCTCGAACAACACCGAGCTCAGCCAGCCGAAGGCAAAACCAAAGAACAGGGAGTAGATGACGAAGCCGGTGTAGTCAACAGAGATGGGGGCCAGCAGATGACACACGCCGTTGTACAGCACAGAGGCCGCGAAGAAGTACTGGATCCTGGGCCGGACCCACTTGGTGTTGGCCAGGAGCCCCATGGAGGGCCGGGCGACCATGTCCACGAAGGCCAGGACGGAGAGCAGGAAGGCTGCCTTCTCCTTGGGGATATCCTTGCTCTTAGCGAAGTTGCTGAGGAACACCAGCGGGGTGAAGAGTCCGAAGAACATGATGACGTTGCCCAGGAGGTAGAGGAGGAAACCTCGGTGCTTGAAGAGCGACAGGTCGATGACGCTGTTCACCTTCTCCATGCACGTCTTCTTCGGGCCGTCCGGGTCGATGACAGCCGGCTGGGGCTTGGGCCCGATGGGTCTCATGAGAGAACCGGCCACGCAGCAGTTGAGGAGCAGCCCTCCCAGGATGAGGAAGCTGCCTCTCCAGCCGAAGTGATCGAAGAACCAGCTGTTCAGCGGGGCCAGCGTGGACAGGAAGACCGGGCTCCCAGCCATGGCGATCCCATTGGCTATGGGTCTCTTCTTGTAGAAGTACTTGCCAATCATAGTGAGGGCCGGATTGAGATTGAATGCCAGACCCAGACCTGTTAGAACAGACTGTTAGGCTTGGGAATAACCGACAGAAGCGTTTTCACATTTGGATGTCAAAGACCCAAATTTATCATGTGAGAGAGTGATAAAGGAAGTGAGTTGACAAGAGTTGACACTAGGTAGCGACAGAGTTCATGGAGAACAAAAAAACATTTGAGGCCAGAAAGGAAGCCAGAAGAAAATACCTCCCACCACTCCCACACAGAAGTAGAGGCCTTCGACAGAGTTGCAGAAAGAGGCGGCGATCAGGCCGCTGCCTGCCAAACAGCCTCCCAGCATCATGATGGGTCGGCTACCATACTTGTTCACCAGGATACTGCTGATGGGCCCTGGGAGGGAGAGGAGATGGAGAAAGGTAGGGAGGGGGAGGAGAGGGAGAGGAGAGGGAGAGGAGAGGGAGAGGAGAGGGAGAGGAGATGGTGAAAGGTAGGGAGGGGGAGGAGAGGGAGAGGAGAGGAGAGGGGGAGGAGAGGTAGAGGAAAGGGTGAAAGGTAGGGAGGGGGAGGAAGACAAGAGGAAGAGAGGGAGAGGAGGAGAGACCAGCAGAGGTACAGAGGAGAGAAGAGAGAAGGAGGAGGGTGGAGGAGGAGAGGGAGAGATGAGGAGGAAAGAGGGGGAGAGGAGAGGGAGAGAAGAGGAGAAGTAGAGAGGATGAAATCACGACAATACACAGCCAAGCTGATTATCTGCAAGTTATGAGTATGTAGTTATGTTTGACTATAAATGTCAACATTGCATTGTGGATTTACATGCTGCATGGGGCTGCAAAATAGGTTTTTAATTCCTTTACGTTCATTTGCTAACAGTGCCACCTACAGACAATGCCTTTTGTCAATACAAGTTCAAACCAGTCTTTTTACTGCGAACATTTCAGAGAACAAAAATATGTTTGGCCACCAGAGGGCCTCAGATGCACACCTCTGGCCTGTCACTGAAATCACACAACTTCTGCAATAATTTCTCTCACTGCTGCACTGCAGTAATATTTCTGCCATCAACACCATTCACAATACAATCTCACACAAAACAAGACACTCATGGTGAATTGATGGATTGCAAGTTGACAGGCAATGCTGCGACTGACTCGAGTGCTGAGAATGAGAACGGACTCTCTTCAGTGTGGTGATCCTTTGTGGTCTCAAGCTAAGGACGGGTGGAACTGGGGATGTATGCAGTTGTCAATGAGGGTAACATACATACATATTTACTGTCTGTATATAGGCCTACATACATACAGAGAGAGGGGGGGGGAAGAGAGAGAGGGGGAGGGGAGAGAGACAGAGGGAAAAGGAAAGAGAGGACCTAAATATATGAGGAGGTGGAAAACAGTGGAGATATTGACCATAAACCCACACCTAACTCACTAGGATATGTAAACACGCGCCTAAATGGCGTGGAGGTATCAGCTGGCCGCCCGCCACATCCCTGTCAGGCCCGCCGCGACGGCCCAACTGGCGAACAAGTCAGGATCCACAAGCTTGAAGACGCTTCGGCCTCTCTCTGCCAAACCCCAGCGCCTCGCCACAAACCCAAATGTAACCTGACAGTTGTTGTTTAGAGGTTGTCCAGACTCATTTGCTGGCACGGAGCAGGACAAAGGCTGGTTAGTTTCTAATGCGAGCCCGGCTGAATGCAAACAACCACTTTCCTCTGCTCTGTCTCCGAGGGAACAGTTGATCTGGAAGAAAGGTCAGGCCACCAAGCCATGTAGATTATTAGACCAACGCCAGATGGGAAGTTGATGGAGGTGGTGGATGTCTGACAGTGTTCAGTGAGGACACCCCCTCTTGAGCCCCTGCAATCACTCACAGGAGTAGAATCACACTCTACTGTGTGTGCGGTCTAATGTGTTGATCTGCTGTAAGGTGACCTCACAGTCAGAAGGCCTGGCTTTAGTGATCCGGCTTTGGGCTGTGTGAAATAACGACGTCTGTAGAGAGTTTGAGTCCCACAGAATTCTGGCTTCGTACAAGGTCACAGATCGGCCCACACAGTTATTTGGATGTCATGTGCACTCAGTCATGTGGCCTGAACAACCAAGCCAACAGACTCACTCCGAAGAGAGAGAGAGAGAGAGAGAGAGAAAGAGAGAGAGAGAGAGAGAGAGAGAGAGAGAGAAAGAGAGAGAGAGAAGAGAGACAGACAGACAGTGAGAGAGGGAGAGAAAGAAAAGAAAGACTGAGAGTATGTATGTCAGATGGAGATGAAAAGAAAGAATGAGCGAGAGAAAGAGGGAGAGAAAGAGGGAGAGAAAGAGGGAGAGAAAGAGGGAAAGAAAGTAAGAAAGAGACGGGGAAACAATTTTAGACCCTTGGCTCTGAAGCCCTTGATTGTGTCCTGTGGCTGAGAGCTACCTTCTGATGAGAGGAGGGGGTGGGGCTGCTGAACAATAAACAGCATTGATTCCCTGGGGGGGATCACCGCCACTGTGTAGTAGAGTAAAAAGGGCTTATTTGGCTCGAATACACACAGACTTTACACACACTGCACTGATCCTTTATGTAAACTATGGGCTAAATTATTTACAAACTATTTCAGACGTTTTTCCTGAGAGACAAGCTGGGACTGAGGCTTGAGCTTGCCTCGCGTAACTGATCATGGAACAAACTAGTTAACTCGTGTTTTCTTTGAGACTCACAGTATTTCCTGTTCAAAGCCTAACACAGGCATTAAGCTACCCGCATGCTTGCATTCCTTTGAGATACCACCTTAAAAAAATTTGCATTTTGTATGACCGACTTAAAATGACGTGTTTACTATAAAAAAGGCTTGTTTGACTTTGCCCCTGGAGAGAGCAGGACCATTCAGAGAGGGCCCGGGCTTTGTGTTGCGTGTTCTCCAGGTCCTGAGCTGGTCTGCAGGGGACTGAGAAGCGGCTCTCAGATTAAAGCCCTGTACGTGCTGAATGTCACGCAGATGAAAGGAAATGTTTCAAGGCTTGGCAGGAGAGTCCCGTCTGACATCACCGAGCTTTGTGATTCGTCCCGTCAGCGGGGGAGCACCCCCCTTCCCCCTGGACGTCCCTCTGCCCGGACACTTCCATGTAAAGCACCCTCACCTGCTCTCCCCTCACAACACTGATCCGGTCCACATCAACAAGACAACGGGGCTGAAACCAAACACAGCACCCTGGAGACAGATATAGTTGCACTCTTTCAGAACGACTCCTCAATGGAGGGATTTAAGAGCTCGGAAGACCTCATTCGTCCTGGTTCCACAAGAGCGGTGTGGGACTCAAGCCCCGACGTCTCGTTCCAGACAACGCTCTTAATCTTGATCTCGCGCTCCGTGACCTCAGAGGACACAGACGACGGGTGGGAACCTGGGCGAGCTCTGTGTGTCTGAGGAGGAGGAATGTGGGTAGTGCGGAGGTAATGGACCTCCGTCCACAAGACAGAGCACCTGCAGTCTCAGGAGGAGGTGGAGGAATACTGAGCAGGGAGCAGAGACTGTGGGCACCAAAGTCAGATATTCGGCGTATTTCCACAAATGTAAAAGCACCTGGTGGTCGTGGGGTTGTTATAGACTTGGCAAAATCTGTGTGAACTTACGCCATGGCAGCCTAACAATGCATTCTTATTGCTGTGGATTGTTTCTGACGGTGCGGTGCCTCACAAAGCACTTACTATGTTTTAGTGCGTTTGACATTTTCAAAATGTTTGGGGCTACATATAGGGCATGTGGAAAGATCAGAAGCACATACATATTTTAATGTATTTTGGGACATGTATCAAGGAACAGTCTGTATTAAAGGCAGGGTATCTAATATGTTTGATAAGCTCTTATTTGCCTAAATAAACTTCACATCTCGATAGCAACAAATACATATAAAGGTTTGACGGCAATATGAAATCAATCTGACATCTGTGGGCCTTGTTGCCAACACAGTTAGCTACCTTACCATGCCAACCCTCACCCTAACTCTAACCCTAAATTTAACCCTAACCCTAGCTCTACAATAAATGTACAGAAAGCTTATAAAGAACGGCAATTTCTGTAGTCAGGATGCACGTTCATGTGTTTTGTGGGAGGGGGTGGGGTATTTTGGTTTGAATCGTCTCAAACAGAAACTAAAATAGTTAGCTTCGAAAAACTCGCCTAACCCAGCTTTAACTAGCCACATTGCAAAGCAACCCCCATCTCATTTACCCAGAACAGTGAACGAAAAAATTCACAATATGGCTTTGCTGAGTGATTCTGTTGAATTTCCCTGTCCCTGGAAAACATAAAACAAACCGCAAATCAAACAAAACATGACCCTGCATTCAGTCAGCGTGTTTACGGGGAGCTGTTGTTGTTTATGTCATGTATATGCCAGGTTGCTTTGAGTTGTCCTGTTCAAAGAATGTCACTGCCCAGTCTGACCCTGTGTTGTTCTGTGCATCTGACAATAAAATAACTTGAACTTGTTTGTGTTGGACGCCGGGAGCGTCAGCTCCACTGACCTCCTGCGTACATGACGGCCAGCATGATGGAGGAGATCCAGGACACCTGGCTGCTCGACACGTCGAAGATCACCTCTATCTCCTTGAAGAAGACGGTGATGGACTTGGGGAAGGCGTAGGAGAAGCCGATGGAGATGAAAGCCCCCACTACCACCGCCCAGCCCCAGCCCCCCTCTGGGGGAGTGTAGCCCTGAGGGCCCCCTATGGCGGGGGGCATGCCGACGCACTGATCTCCCTCCGACGAACTCTGCCCGAACTCCGCCCGGCAACAGGAGCCTGTTGAGGAGAAAAAGATGCAAGTCGGGTTAGTCAGCAGTTAAAAAGTGGTGTCTGTAGCATTCTAAGTCAGGGAGAAACAGTGCCACTGATGTGGTTCTAGATTCAAGATGTGACGTGTTGTTTTTATTTGAACGGCCAACTGTTTTCTCCTCACACAGTCTCAGCAGGAGCGTTTGATAGCCAAATATTCATCCAAATGTTGTTTTCCCCAGATGAAACAAGGTTTGTTTACGGGCTAGTCTGCAGTGAGCCTCACATCAACTCAGGTAAATAAAACACTGGAGGACTGCCTAGAAGGTGCCTTTATAAATCATATAGGTGGATTTTCTTATAGATTTCAAGTAATATTAGAAGTGTATAGTAACATTCCCTCTGTCTCCCCCAGCCTCCCCCAGCCTCACAGCACAGCCTCACAGCACAGCCTCCCCCAGCCTCACAGCACAGCCTCACAGTACAGCCTCACAGTACAGCCTCACAGCACAGCCTCACAGTACAGCCTCACAGCACAGCCTCACAGTACAGCCTCACAGCACAGCCTCACAGTACAGCCTCACAGCACAGCCTCACAGTACAGCCTCACAGCACAGCCTCCCCCAGCCTCACAGCACAGCCTCACAGCACAGCCTCACAGCATAGCCTCACAGCACAGCCTCACAGTACAGCCTCACAGCACAGCCTCACAGCACAGCCTCACAGTACAGCCTCACAGCACAGCCTCCCCCAGCCTCACAGCACAGCCTCCCCCAGCCTCACAGCACAGCCTCACAGTACAGCCTCACAGCACAGCCTCCCCCAGCCTCACAGTACAGCCTCACAGTACAGCCTCACAGCACAGCCTCCCCCAGCCTCACAGTACAGCCTCACAGCACAGCCTCACAGTACAGCCTCACAGCATAGCCTCCCCCAGCCTCACAGTACAGCCTCACAGTACAGCCTCACAGCACAGCCTAGTTGGAGTAGTTCTCACTTGCAATGATAATGTGGTTGATGATGATGATGATGATTAGAATGATGACTGATTAATGATCTCATTAAGAGATGATTAGGATGATGAGGGAGACCACAATAAAGAGGGTGATGAAGAGAGAGAGGCTGATATTGTTGAAGATTAATAGGATGATGAAAATAACCGTGACAATATGAGAAATGTGTCGCTACAACATTTAGACCGTTTTCATTTGGGAGGTGTGTGAATAGACTGACATTATAAGCGTTGTGGTAGCTGTCTTTAAACAGGGTTCCCGGTTTGTTGAGAACAATTGACAGTGATTCGGGAGTTTAAGTGAAGCCGCCTGGAATTCCTCACGTCTGCAAGCTGTGATAAGAGTTGCTGGAGTGTGAAGGAATTGATTCTCCATTGAAGATCTATGGGGAAACTTGGACATTTTACATAAGACTTTAATCCTAGTGTGACTTAAGAAGTTCATATTTTAGGTAAATGTAGGTGGCCCAAAATTACCGAATTAAATGATGTTCTTTCCTGGTGTGTAGAACAGGATGTTGCCATTTTAGGAACCATAGAATACGTTCTAGTGAACCAGGTTGAAATGAATCATGAGTTGCTAAGTGATCGTAAAAACATGAAACACCTCTTTACTGTGACATTTGTCCAGTCAAACTCTCTTAACACGACATGTCCTGAAAATGATTAAACAGTGCAAGTGTCACATTACAGCTACCGCAGTCTAGGAACTGCAGGCTCTGTACAATTGCAACAAAGGTCAGTTCAAAGTCATACCACCTGAAAATAGTTCCAGCGTTTTTAAGAGGCTGAACCGACTTGTGTGTTTTGGAGTTGGTATGTTCCTGTTTTACGTGCTGGGGTTGTAACCTGGGTCACTATCGGTCGACAACTCTCTCATTCCAATGGATGAAATAAGAAAACAACGTTTTCAAGTAAATGCTGTCGGACTGCTCAACACTCACACACAAACATCAAGAAGGAAACTTCCGGGGTGGGAATATACAGAAAGTCTGCAACTTTCTGTCAACACAGAAAAGATTGATATTCAAATCTAAAATACGTTGGGGGGCCACGAGTTCATCAAAGCTCCGCGCAAGATTGAAACTGGAATCTGTCACGAGCAGGGGGCAGAAACAATGCAGGCCAGTGGTCTAAAATAGCCAGGCAGCAAGGGCAGAGGGACTTTAGAGTCAGCAGCGTGGCTCTGTGGTTAGGGGACGTGGACTGAGTCACAGTGAGGGCCTTCTCTCCTCGCACAAGGTCAGATCCCCAGCAGCCCTCCACTCCACTCGGAGAGGCGACGGGGGGCCGTCATCGCCCGCCAGCCCCGGGACCTGGAATTTAAGCGAAACATGCCGTCCAAAATGGAATTGTGACAAACGCAGGCGTGCCGAGATCAGAAGTAGAAGGGGTGTTGCACTGATGTGAGGCTGTTTCTGTATCGCAAGGCTGAGCCGTGCTCCGTGAAAGCTTGGATTTGTGTGAAAGACTCGGAAGGAATGACTGTGAGACAGGGGATGCTGGGGGGGGGTTCACTGTCCTCAGTCATAAACACTGTGGCCTGGATCTGGGTGTCTTATACACTCTGGGATTTACCCTTCATTGTGTTAAACCACATGAAACCGTTCAGTTCCTGAACCTGTCTCCGAATACCAGCTGACATTCTTCAGCGCGTTGAAATATAGTTTTGCAGATCTTACCTTAGCAGAGGTTTCCAGGTGGAGTAGGTTTGGAGATTGGGATGAGTAGCTAGCGTTGGATCAATTTCAACACAAGGCGCTCAGCATTTTACCTCCAGGGAGGAACTCACTCTTGGAAGCAGCCAACACTTCTACACAAGATTCCTTCCAGAGGTCTGAGGTAATCCAGTGAAACGGACCTGAATTCACCTCTGATGTCACCCTGCCAAAAACAGCCAAGGGGTGCAGTCTTACAGTTCTGCAGCAACTTCACACTTAGAGACTGTCAGAGGCTGAAGTGAAGTTGACCAAGTTTGTAGCCTCATTCAAACAGCTGGGCAGGCCTGGCTGTATTGTAGGAAACATTGATGTCAGTCCACCTCTGATTGGCTGACTGGGGCTCAGTGCCATGCCTCTAAAATTGTCCCAGCACCCTCCTCCTCTGTCGTGAGTCCAGCCCACATCATGCTGGCCGCTCCACAGAAATCCCCGAGGACCGATCTGGGACTACAGCACAGCTCTGCTCCCTCAGAGATAACACACTTGCAGCCCATAGGTTTCCTTAATAATCGGATCCACAATGAACATGATATGGTGTTGGGAGTTGCGTCAATCAGACATCCGGTTGGTCCGGTAGAGCCCAGCAGCCTGTATTGTTCACGTCTGTTCTCCAGGAAGATGAATTGAAAGAGTGGGCTTGGTTGTATCGTAACTCCCTGTGGGAATTGGGGGCAGTTTGGGTGTCTCTTCTGGTTTCTAGGCTTGGGAAAGAAAACTTTTTGAGCTCAGGAAGGTATTAAACTTGCTAATCTCTCTGCCGAGCATTAAGAGACCTGTCGTATTAAATAAAAACAAAATCACATTCAGTCCCTGTGTTTATTTGCCTCCACTTTGATGAGGTACCTGATGAAGACATTATTGATGCAGGTAACTACATAACTTTACAGTCCATTCCTTTAGCAGACACTTTTGTACAAAGCGACAGTTCAGAGAGAAAGTGTTCAGTAAACCGTCTACAGTAAGGCACAAAATGTGACCGATAACACAAGTTTCACATACGTTCAGGCTACATTCCTGAACAATTTTTACATTGTGACTGATTTGGAAGACAATCGTCGACCTAATTCCTTCACTTCTCCAATGCCACTTTTGCACAGTTATAAATAACAAAGCGTTCATTTAAAAGTAGTTTTTGAGCACAAGCACAAAAGCAGCAGTAACAGCATGGAGACATCGTCTCAGTGATGGACAGCGAGACAGAGTTGAGTGACAGTAGAATCTCCGCTCAGCTTGACAAGAAGCCCCGAGGGTAATAAAGAAAGCCACACTGTCACAGGGCTCCGCTTTCTATCTCCATATCTCCGAGGAGGACAATAAAATATCATAAGATTAAAACCAAACTATTACTGTCATCGTACGCGCTGACCACCTGATGAACCT
>NC_085018.1:24195505-24231366 GCF_963692335.1 Osmerus eperlanus
TCCCCGGGTGAGCGTTCCTCGGGTGACCCGTTCCTCGCACAGCCATGCTGTCAGTGATGCCCTTTGTATGCCCCCAAAAACACCTCCAGCAACCCACCCAAGGAAGGCGTCTTTCATCTTCATGTTACTAGAAGCCTAGAACCAGCCCGTCTAGAACCAGCCCGGCCGCAGAACCAGCCCGTGTGTGTTGGTGTAGTGTCCGGCGTCTCCTCTGGGTTAGGGTTAGGGACTGCAGCCGAGCCAGGGGCAGCGAGGCGTCGCCAGGGGCAGCGAGGCGTCGCCAGGGGCAGCGAGGCGTCGCCAGGGGCAGCGTGGCGTCGCCAGGGGCAGCGAGGCGTCGCCAGGGACAGCGTGGCGTCGCCAGGGGCAGCGAGGCGTCGCCTGGGGCAGCGAGGCGAGAGAGAGAGAGAGAGAGAGAGAGAGAGAGAGAGAGAGAGAGAGAGAGAGAGAGAGAGAGAGAGAGAGAGAGAGAGAGAGAGAGAGAGAAGAGGAGGGAGAGAAGAGGAGGGAGAGATAGAGAGAGGTAGGAGGGAGAGAGAGAGAGACAGTTGGAAGGGGATACATATTGAGAAAGAGGGAGAGAGAGAGGGAGGGAAGAGAGAAATATAGCATATCACCTCCATTGATATGCAGGTGATAGTATTATCAAACAGATGGGAAAATCTCTCAGAGCAAAACAACCCTCTGAATTCACAAATACTTTCTTATATTCTTATATTTAGATCTTATATTTGCCATTCGTGGCCACCCACAGAAGTAAGCAGAACAACATCTGGATGTTATAAATACCCAGGCTTAATCACCTCACAGTGTTCAATACAGAGGTCCCCTGGTGAATTTCTGGTCAAGTGCATGCATTACGTAGCTTCAAGTACAACCTGGGCCATTTCCTGCTTGTCTTCTGTTATCATTCACCCTCACATTTCCTGCTTGTCTTCTGTTATAATTCACCCTCACATTTCCTGCTTGTCTTCTGTTATCATTCACCCTCACATTTCCTGCTTGTCTTCTGTTATCATTCACCCTCACATTTCCTGCTTGTCTTCTGTTATCATTCACCCTCACATTTCCTGTGTCCTTTCAGTATGTGACCTAAAGTGCCCTACAAAACTGGTTCATCTGCTTCAAAACTGGTTCATCTTTCATAATTTTCTGAATTGTTTAACATGCAAACAGTATGTTTATGAAATAATCTAATTACGGTGACTGGGAAGTGGATTCTGCAGACAAAATTTAGTTTTCAGGGAAAGTGTCGACTAAACAAAATGGGAACACAAAAAAAGTTTGGAACCAATTTCTGTTGTAGCTGTAGAAACCCACTTTGACCACCAAGTCCACCAACTCTCTCTCTCACTCTCTCTCTCTCTCTCTCTCTCTCTCTCTCTCTCAAACCCTCCACCCCACCGCCAAAGCCCTCGGTCTCTCTCTCTCTCTCTCTCTCTCTCTCTCTCTCTCTCTCTCTCTCTCTCTCTCTCTCTCTCTCTCTCTCTCTCTCTCTCTCAAACCCTCCACCCCTCCAGCTTCTCTTGTCTCACTCCGACGGATCTGAAGCTGAGAGAACACGACCTCCCCCCTCCCCCCCATCGTATGGTATGGAGTTCGTCCGTAACAATCTCCCTATCTCAGAGGACTCCATTTCCATCCGATGGACACAGCATTATGTGGACCTCCCACTGTGTGGACCTCCCACTGTGTGGACCTCCCACTGTGTCGACCTCCCGGGCGGCCTCCACCCTGCCTCGTGGCCTCCACCCTGCCTCGCGGCCTCCACCCTGCCTCGCGGCCTCCACCCTGCCTCGCGGCCTCCACCCTGCCGCGTCAGAAGAGAATCCCACAGAAGCCCCAGGAAAAGCATGGATCAGAAGGGAAAACGGCATCAGTCAGATAGGTCATCTGTTTCAGTGGAGGAATCAGAGATCGTAATTGGATTTCCTTTTGCAGGCAGTTTGTGCGGCTCCGCTCCGCTATCGCGTTAATGGCCGTACGCCGAACGAGAAGCTGTAGCGAATGGCTTCTTCCCGCTGGCTTCCGAGACTGAAGGCCATGCCCCCCTTCTTCTCTGAAGCAGTGAGTATGCCAGATCTGCCACCGGATCAGCTTTTCCTACATGTTTTTTGGTCTGTATAATGAGATGGAGGGATGTGTTTATCTGGAGGGATATCAGTTGGGGGGGAGGGGGGAGGAGGTGAGGGAAGTGAGAGAGAGGAGGAGGAGAGGAAAGAGGAGAGGAGTGGAGAGATGGAGGAGGAGAGGAAAGAGGAGAGGAGTGGAGTGGAGAGATGGAGGAGGAGGAGGTGGTGTGAGTGGATGAGAACAAAAACACAGAATCCTGTGTTGTTGGAAAAGGGGAGCTACCACGTCTCGTTGGTGAAGCATGCGGGTCAAAAGACGCACTCCTACTGTCTGCCACTGGAGACGAGAGGCGGCCTAACACACAGAGAGGACTAGCTGCTGCACTGGCAGAACAGCACAGCATACAGGAGGCTGACACCTCAGAAAGACTCCCGCTAATGAGCACTATTTCATTTGTTGAAGGGCTTTGAAACTCTCCCTGTCGGAGCGCTCGGTAACAACATCCCATTTCTAAAAAGATTAAGTCGCTAGTGAGACTTCCTCTCCCTCTGACAGCCATTTAATGGTAGGAGCTGCTGAGGTTCTGTACCCAAAATAGCTATTTAGTAGATTAAGGTTGTCTCACAACCTGACATCTCCAATTAAATCACCTACGTAGGAGGCAAAATGGCTGTTAGTGAGATGGGATGCTTCAGTGTCTTCAAGTTGTGATGTTGTTACTGCAGGGTTCTGTGTGTGTGTTATATGTGTGTTATGTGTGTGTGTTATGTGTGTGTTATATGTGTGTGTGTTATGTTTGTGTGTGTTATATGTGTGTGTGTTATGTTTGTGTGTGTTATATGTTTGTGTGTTATGTTTGTGTGTGTTATATGTGTGTGTGTTATGTTTGTGTGTGTTATACGTGTGTGTGTTATGTTTGTGTGTGTTTCTGTTCAAGTTTCGTGAGAAGCGTCTCCCAGACAGACATGTTTTATGTTGACACTTACAATGAGGTCGTTTATGAGCTGGTTTCATCCAAAGCACCTTAGAATGAAACTAATGTTTGGGTGAGAGAGCTTCATGGACCCAAAATGAGTTTATTTCGGGGTGTCTGTGGTTTTATTCCCTGATGAAGGCTTGATGCAAAAACACTTCAGTTTGGAAGGTCCATGATGACCATGCCATGATAATAAAGGCGTTTCTTTGTGCCTTGGAGTCGTTTTGTAATTCGCACCTTGGAATAAGTTTGTGTGGAGTGTGAGTGAACCGCCTGTGTGCCCCTGTCGTCACCTGTAGGGCCCCCAGAAGTGACACCAGCGTTCACGATGCTAGATTGATCCAGAGCGATGTACAGAGGAAGATTTGAACCTGCAAACTCTTGATCTGTTGTCTAACTGTCTTCCACTGTACTATAGCAACTTGCAACATCTACGTTGATCTACCTGTCATCTCTACTGTTCAGTCCTAGAGAGAGGCAGAGAGAGGCATAGAGAGGCAGAGAGAGGAGAGAGGCAGAGAGAGGCATAGAGAGAGGAGAGAGGCAGAGAGAGGAGAGAGGCAGACAGAGGCAGAGAGAGGCATAGAGAGGCATAGAGAGGCAGAGAGAGGAGAGAGGCAGAGAGAGGCAGAGAGATAGATGGAGGAACACCCCCTAGCTTTTTAATGGCAAATCTGACACTCTGAACTAGGCTGATTACCAACCCTGGTTGAAAGTCTCACTTCTGAGGAATTTGTGGAGGTGAAGAGGACCTAATCAAGAACGGCTGAGGGATGAAGCCAAACGAATCATGAGCGGAGGCACAGACAGCTCGATATTCTTTCTATTTTAGTATGTAAAGTGAGGAAGTTTGAAGGGCTACTGAACTACTGACAGTCCAGTGGAAGTGATCCCTGAAAAGAGAGAGAGACACATGAGGGATAGATAGAGAGATGAAGCTCCATGAAGCTCTCTCACCCAAACATTAGTGAGAGAGAGAGAGAGAGAGAGAGAGAGAGAGAGAGAGAGAGAGAGAGAGAGAGAGAGAGAGAGAGAGAGAGAGAGAGAGAGAGAGAGAGAGAGAGAGAAAGTGAGAGATGGAGAGATGGAGACATACATATAAACAGAACGCAGAACGTTAAAACTAGTTTTCCCAAACCGACCTTAACTATGATTAATAGATCTGTGTACTGTGTCGTATCTGCCACAGCTGCCCCGCAAGCACAGGCTAATGGACGATGATGCATCTCCATGGTTTGTTTAGTTCTCTGGGGAAACGGACACAACAGCTGGTTCAAAATGGCCGCTGGGAAGGCAGGCTGACACCAGTACCTCTGGAGGAGATCTCTGTCAGCTAGCATCTTTGTTGCTTGGGTTCCTCTCTCCCTGGTGATGGCCTTCCATCTGAGAAGGACCTGTCCCCTCTGCCGGCTGACAGCTCGATAAGAAGAGGTCGCTAGCTGTTTTGAGACCAGTGAAGATTTAAGGTGTCTGGAAGTGTGGCCTCCATTGCTTTGCACCTGCATCCAGAGGGGATTTAGACCTCTTGGAGGAACATGTTGAGATCCAAGTTGCCATATTGGCCGGAACTGGTGTATTAATGTTGCTCTGCTGTCATTGGCCAGAACCAACTGGTGGGAGGAAGAAAAGGGGACATTGGTGTTTTTTTTTTAATCTCTCTCTCTCTCTCTCTCTCTCTCTCTCTCCCTCTCTCTCTCTCTCTCTCTCCCTCCCTCCCTCTCCCTCTCCCTCTCTCTCTCTCTCTCTCTCCCTCTCCCTATCCCTCTCTCTCTCTCTCTCTCTCTCTCTCCTTCTCTCCCTCTCTCTCTCTCTCTCTTTCTCTCTCTCTTTCTCAACATCTGCTGTAGAATGAAACAGTGATAAAACAGGATGATCCATGTTGCTCACTGTCCATGGAGAGATTGTCTCACAGGAGGAAACTCCTTCTCATAGAACAATGGCACCATTAAATATTCCACTTGGTGAAAGATATGCTGCAATGCATGAACTTCTAGCAAATGCGTATGTGTATATGTGTGTCCATATGTGCACGTGTGTGTGTGTGTGTACGTGTGCTTGTGTTTACCATATGCGTGTGAGTGTGTGTGTGTCAGGCCCTTAAAAACACCCTCCTCTCCACGTCGCTACACACTGACCTGGCGTAGAGACCTCTTACCGAATGCCGCCGCCGACAACCTAACCCTGTTCACGAGGAGCACATCTCTGTGTACGTGGAGAGAGCCCTCGTTTAAGTGAGCACAGATGGTGCTTCTGCTCTGGGGAACAAGAGAGCCATTTGGCAGGGAGTCAGAATAATGTTACTGCTTCTGAGAAACTTTTTACGGCTTCGACTGATTACATTATCTTTCATACAGGTACGCAGGTACACAGGTCCAGGTGCGTTCACAGGGTTTACTTCACAACGGGGTGCTTTTCTGCGTTTACTGCTAATGATTCAATAACAGATCTGTTGTTGTGTTTTTCTGACCTGCGTGGATGCACAAGGCCTGAAACTCAACGCGGTAAAGAGTTTAAAGGTTGTGGTGGATTATTATGGTTTTAAATGTATGTAAAAGTGAATTACTCTGAAACAGTTTCAACTTTCAGAGACCTCTCCCAGTAAGCACACAGTGCTAGACTGATGTTGTATTCTGGTCATGGCACTGTAAACTGCTTAAAAATATTATGTGGTCATATTCTGTTCATGACATAGTAAACTAGTCACTAAAAACTAAAAGATATTGTGGTCATATTTTGGGTTGGATTTGTATCGATTTGTATTTCAATGGTTTGAAGCAGACCAAGCACCAACTCTTCCACAACAATCAAGATATTGTCCAGAAAATACTAGCTAATCTAGTTAAGTTTCAAACAACCACAATCCGAAAACCACACCATGTCAGAGACAGGACGTCAACATGATGTTTGAACACAACTGACGAGCACCCTTCTGGGCTGTCACTGTACAACAGAGCGCTCTCATTGTGTTGTGGTGCCGTGTTTTCAGGCCTGGTCTGACAGGAAGTGATCTCATCTGACAGGAAATGATCTCTTCAGGGTCTGCAGGGGACAGGGCTTGTGAGAGTCCTCGCTGAGGGCCGACAGGAAGCCAGGAGCACGTCCTGACACCTTGTTGAGTCACGTGACCAGGGCGCCAGAAAGGACCAGAAAAAGACAATCTGAGATACAGAGCGCTGGTCATCACCTCCACCCACACCTCCACCCACACCTGCCCCCAGGCCCACGCCCCCGCCCACCCCTCCCCTGCCCCCTCCCTCTCCACCACACCTAGGGCCATCCACGTGATTTAATTACAGATCAATTATGTTTGTTGTTTCTTAGACCAGCCCACATGCACATTGCCTGTGAACCCATGCAGTGTTGCATAAAAGGCAGTGACAGGTTCCCGCCTACAGTGTGTTTAACATCGTACACTGTGCAGCAGCAGCAGGCTCCACAGCAGTCAGGCGCTCGCATGGATGTGTCTGGACTGACTGAGTGGATTGTGAGTGACAGATCCAGCCCCCACCCCTCTCCCCCGCCTCCCGCCTCCCCCCACCCCCTCCACACCCCCCCCCCCCCCCCGGCCCTGGCCTGCTGTAGAGCCCAGCTCTGCTCCCTGTGCACCGCAGTGTAAACTTGGCTGAGGCTAGCATCGCTTGGCCTCTTCTGCTTCATCTAATCACTCAGACATGGTCCGGCCTGGGGCAGGCTGCCCCAGCGCCACTCTGGCTCTGGGCAAGGTTGAGGCAGAGGGTACCCAGGACACTTCCACAGTCGTATCCCCAGATTATCCTCTCCACTGCTCTGATGTACTGGACACGAGGCTCATGGCCTCTTCCTCCACTCCTCCTGTACTCCTTCATCCTCCTCCTCCTCCTCTCATCTACTCTTCCTCCTTCTCTTATGCAGTCTTCCTCTTCCTCACACCCCTCCTCTTCCTCCTTCTCTAATCTACTCCTCTTCCTCCTCCTCTTCTCATCCCTTTTCCTTCTCATCCCTCTTCCTCCTCCTACTCTCATCCCCTCTCCTCCTCCTCCTCCTGATGCTCATCCCCTCCCCATCCTGTCCTCTTTGATGTGAAGTTATAAATTGCCCATCCTCTCCGTGTTATGCAGTTGAAGATTCATCGACTGTAAGCTCTGGGTCGACACAGTAGAAGGAGCTCGAGGAACGAGGACCCAAGCACTGCACAGTCAGGTCGAATGAATTCCCAGCCGGCTGATAAAAAGCAGAGAAAAGTGCGCCGTAGAAGTCAACTCGTTCATCCTCCAGCAGGGCTTCTCCAATTTGACACGGCCACTCTCCTTCCCCTCAGCCCACAACGGCGCCTGGGCTCTGGTCTGTGTGGCATCAGTCACACCCCCACCTATCTGTGTGTCTCCTCGTCTCCGAGGGCATCAAAGCAGGCTGGGATGGTGCTGAAGAGAGGCCTCCCCTCCCGTGCCTCTGGTAGTGTGGAAGGCTCGGCCCTGTCAGAGCAGAGAGAGGAGGGCCTGGCTGAGCGTCGGTTTAAGGCTTCAAGAGGGGAGCTGTCGATGCTGGCGTTCTCTCTGCCTCTCCCCGCTCCCGTCCACGCCCAGAGGAGACATGCTTCTCCTCGCAAAAACACCCTTCTGGATCCGTGAAGCGTTTTATCTCCCCAGAATTGAATTTGGCCTTGTTGAATTTCTTTTATGGTCTGTTTTACAGTATTGGGTTAGAAGATGTACTGGGTAATAAAACTGGAACAAAACTTGGAATATGGCAGGCAGGGAGGGAGGAGGGGAGAGGCAGGGAGGGAGGAGGGGGGAGGCAGGAAGGGAGGAGGGGAGAGGCAGGGAGGGAGGAGGGGGGAGGCAGGGGGGGAGGAGGGGGGAGGCAGGGAGGGAAGAGGGGGGAGGCAGGGGGGGATGGAAGCGAGGAAGCAGGCAGGAGGGGGGAGAGATGAGAGAGGGGGGAGGGAGGAAGGTATAAAGGAAGGGCTCTTGACTGAAGAGGCCTTCAGGCTTCTCCTGCACGTAACCATGGCAGTTCAGAGAGAAAGTGTGAGAGAAAGAGATGGAGAGAGAGGGAAAGAGAGAAAGGAGGAATGGGATGGAGAGAGCGTGAGGGAGAGAAAGAGGAATGGAGAGAAAGAGTGAGAAACAGGGATGGAAAGAAACGGAGAGAAAGGAAGAAGGAAAATGGACAGAAAGAGAGAAAGAGAGGGAATATTGCTGCACAGCTGCTCAGTGGAATGAGAATAGGGGGAGACTGAGGTGGAGATTACTGATGTAGAATGCCAATCATCTCGACACTTCTTCAAACGCCAGGACAGACAGAGTATCCGGGGAGGGGCGAGGACCAGGGGAGGACAGACACGTCAGCGCTGGCAGCTTGTGGTTGCAGGAGGTTGTCAAAGGAAACAGGAAAAAGCATTGAAAAAACAAATCTTTATTGCAACATCTGACAAGACAAGACGTCAGCGAACTGTCAGGTGATTGTGAGAGTACAAAGCGAACGGAACATTCTATAATAGGATCAAGCAGGAAATACCGACCGTTCCTTTACTCTGAACACCGAAACACTGTTGGAACCTGTTGGAACCACGCACTTCTGATCCTTGATCTTCTGCTGCTCTGCTGATGTTGCTTTGTACGTCGCTTTGGATAAAAGCGGTTGCTAAATGAATGAAACGGATAATGTAATGTAAACACATTCTGACTCAGTGTGACTCTAAATTACAGTTAAAAAAATATATATACATAAATGCAGGCCCTATTATATAATTGGAATGATTTGCATAATAGAAATGGTTTTCTAAATGCAGCCTAACATCAGCCTCTTTTTAACGTCTATGTGCCTTTGCCGCTTTTGTCAAATCACGGTGAGTGCCACTCACTTACATTTAGTCATTTAGCAGACACTCTTATCCAGAGCGACATACAGTAAGTACAGGGACATTCCCCCCGAGGCAAGTAGGGTGAAACGTCATTTTGCACAGCCTGGGATCGAACCAGCAACCTTTGGATTACTAGCCCAATTCCCTAACCGCTCAGCCACCTGACATCTTGTATGTGAAGTGTCATGTAAAGATTTGCCAGGATTGGTTAATTTAGAGGTTGGAGATGAGGGGCTGAAAGAAAAGAAGTAATCGACCAGCGATCCCGGGAAGATTCAAAAGCTAGTCTCCACTAAACAGTTTTGTTCTTAGTCCGTACAGTCCGGCACACTCCAGAACAACAATGAAAACCAGCGTTTGACGGAGAAAACTAAATGGATTAGACCACGTCAGCCAGCTCTCAAGCTGCATCACAGACACCAACGCCACGTCAGACAGCTCTCAAGCTGCATCACAGACACCAACGCCACGTCAGACAGCTCTCAAGCTGCAGCAGACACCGGCGGAGGAGAACGTTTCCTGAAGACGGTCTCAGTTCAGGCTGCTTATATGGCTTTACCTGCTCAAAGGCCTGGGCTTAGACGGAGAGGTGAGGGGGGGGCGCCGCCGCGGAACAGAGCGGAGGGAGAACAGAAGAGTTACGTAACGGCCCCCCTCCCCTCCTCCCTCTCCCCCCTCCTCCCCCTCCCCCTTCCTCTGCTGTAGAACACAGGCAGACTCAGGGGGGCTTAACCCTGATCTGAAGATTGGAGGGAGATTTGCAGGTAGACTGGAATTCTGATGTGATGGCTCTGTTGTTCTGACAGATACTGCCTGCCTGCCTGCCTGCCTGCTTAGCTGCCTGCTTAGCTGCCTGCCTGCTTAACTGGCTGACTGGTTGCCTGCCTGTCTGTCTGTCTGGTTGCCTGGCTGGCTGGCTGGCTGGCGGGATCGGTGGCTGGCACACTGACACTGCAGCAGATGTTGGAACACAATAGGGGTATTTTTGTAATCAGTTTATTTTACCTGATTATAGATTATTTTTGTTGTTGTTGCGTCTGAGCTGTGAAGAGTGTCTATTGGGGTTGATTAGGTGCGGTGTTCAAATGTGTCCCCTTCATGTTTAATAATTTGTTTTCTTTTCCCTGGCAACGGGCTGACAGCCCTGGGAGCCAGGCTGAACTCACACCGTCCCACGCCATTAAGGTGTCAGAACTCATTTGTAGTGTTGGTAGGACTGCTGCAGCGGTTTATACAGAGCCCCATGTGTCCTGATCATATGGGAAATATGCAGTTTGCAGATAATTACTGATTAATTTAGAAACTTGTGGAGATTATTCTGTCCCAGAGGTGGAGGAGGAGGCACCTCGGAAATTGCCTGGTCTCTCTGGTCTCTCTGGTCTCTCTGGTCTCTCTCTGGTCTCTCTCTGGTCTCTCTCTGGTCTCTCTCTGGCCTCTTTCTGGTCTCTTTCTGGTCTCTCTCTGGTCTCTCTGGTCTCTCTCTGGTCTCTCTGGTCTCTCTCTGGCCTCTCTGGTCTCTCTCTGGTCTCTCTTTGACTCTCTTTGACTCTCTTTGACTATCTCTGGTCTCTCTTTGACTCTCTCTGGCCTCTCTGGTCTCTTTCTTGCCTCTCTGGTCTCTCCGGTCTCTCTCTGGTCTCTCTCTAGTCTCTCTTTGACTCTCTTTGGTCTCTCTGGTCTCTCTCTGATTTATCTCTGGTCTCTCTTGACTCTCTCTGTCTGGTCTTGCTCTGGTCTCTCTGTCTCTCTCTCTCCTTGCAGAATCCTAACAGGTGGAGGGTATTATCACAGCTCTCCCATCTGATACAGCCTGATTGTTCCCCAGCTTCAACTCCACATGAAACCGTATAGGCACCCGACATGTCGTGTGAGATGAGAAAAATAGGAGGGATGTAAATACCTAGCATCCTGTCTGCTGCTGTGTGCGAGCACAGCAGCTCTGTTGACATGATGCAGGGTGATGGAGATGTCTATTTTCAGGTTGTCTTACTCTCTCACACACGCACATGCACACACAAACACGCACACCCTCAAAGTGTTTCTTTCCCCCTCTTTCTTCCTCACCTAAGGTGTTGCCGGGTGAGAGCTGTTGAGATTGATAAAGCGTGTTCTTGTGTGGGATTATTCATGCCGGGCGTTGTCACCTCTCCCTCCTCCTCCTCTCTCAACCCCCTCCTCTCCTTTCTCTCCCTCCTCTCTCCTCTCCTTCCTCCCTCCTTCTACCCCCTCTCTCACTACTCTATCCTCTCCCTCCTCTCTCCTCCCCCTCCCTCCTGCTGGGTGTGAGGAAGAAGCCCGAGTCAGCAGAGACTAGGGGGTGGGGTGGGGAGGGGAGGGGGTGGATGCTGTGATGGGGCATGCTCCGCACGTTGGGCCTGCCAGGGAAGATAAAGTTCACCCGATCACAGTTCACTATGGCCCGGCGTGTAATCAGCCAGGGCGAGGACCTGTCTTTCAGCCCTGACAGTGCCTGGCTGCAAGCAGGGCCTGATCAGGACTCGTCAGCACTGCCCGTGTGACAGACTCTAAACGATGACTTTAAATTAGTCCCACGGCTGGCAGAACACACCCCAACCTCCCTGGGAACCCTCACACCCAACCTGCAACGCTTCAGATCACACACCCTGCTCCTCCTCCTCCCCCCTGGCCACCAAGCACACTGCACACACACACACACACACTCCCTGCCACCATCTACTAGAGTCAATGATTACATATCATTAGTGTCTCTCTGGAGTGGCACTTCGGTCTGCCTGTCAGTGAGACCTCTCTCTCACTCTCATTTCTCCCTATCTCTCTTTCTTCCTACCTCTATCACTCTCTCTCTATCTTCTACCTTTCTCCCTCTTTCTCTTTCACTCTCTCCCCCAATCTCCCGCTCTCTTTTCCCCTCTCTTTTCCTCACTTTCTCTCTCTATACATATATCTCTCCATCTCTCGCCCTCTCTTTCTCTCGATTTTTTTCTGGGGGCAGAGATGATTTCATATACAAACCAAAATGTCAATTGAAACCGAACCTAAATCTGGTAGTATAATTCCTGCTATTGGACTGTACCTCTTATGCCCGTAAATGACCAGAAAATGGGTGAGTTCTCCATATTTCACTATGGCAACATCTCGTTAGGTCTGCTAAGACTATTGAGACAGGATAGGAGTGCAGGGAGAACAGACAGTATGAAACATCATCCCACTCCAGCCAGACAATCTAGGAATGGGTAGGACATCGTTAATCCTCTTCAGAATTTCTTTAAAATCGAACTCCAAGTGGTCTCCATAATCTCGGATTACATCTGTTGGAAAAAGAAGAAGTGGCTATCAATCATCCTTAACGGTTTTATAATCCCTTGTGAAATAGACTGGATTATATCCCTGGTTTAGGGTTTATGACCAGCTTTAACGCCCCCAGAGTCGCAGTGGCAGACCCTCTTCCTCCCTCCCTCCCTCCCTCCCTCCCTCCCTCTCTCCCTCTTCCTCCCTCTCTCCCTCCCTCCCTCTCTCCCTCCCTCCTTCCATCTCTCCTTCCCTCCTTCCCTCCCTCCTTCCTTCCTTCCCTCTCTCTCTTTCCCTTCTCCCTCTCTCCTTTCCTCTCTCCCTACTTCCCTCCCTCCTTCCCTCTCTCCCTCCCTCCTTCCCTTTTCCCTTCCTTTTTCTCTCTCTCCTTCACTCCCTCTTTCCCTCTCTCCCGCTTTCCCTCCCCCCTCCTTCTTTCTCTCTCTCCTTCCCTGTCCCTTCTCCCTCGTCTCCCCACACCTCCCTCTCCCCCTCTCCTCCTCTCCCCCTCTCCTCCTCTCCTCCTCTCCTCTTCCTCTCCTCCTCTCCCCCTCTCCTCTTCCTCTCCTCCTCTCCTCCTCCTCTCCTCCTCTCCTCCTCTCCTCCTCTCCCCCTCTCCTCCTCTCCTCCTCTCCCCCTCTCCTCCTCTCCTCCTCTCCTCCTCTCCCCCTCTCCTCCTCTCCTCCTCTCCTCCTCTCCCCCTCTCCCCCTCTCCTCCTCTCCTCCTCTCCCCCTCTCCTCCTCTCCCCCTCTCCTCTCCTCCTCTCCTCCTCTCCTCCTCTCCCCCTCTCCTCCTCTCCTCCTCTCCCCCTCTCCCCCCTCTCCTCCTCTCCTCCTCTCCCCCTCTCCTCCTCTCCCCCTCTCCTCTCCTCCTCTCCTCCTCTCCTCCTCTCCCCCTCTCCTCCTCTCCAGCTCATTCTTCTCCTCCATGAGCGTCAGTCTGATTTATAGATGTCATTTGACCCGTTAAGGCAACAGTCTGCCAAAATCCCAAGATGAAGTGCCAATGTCGAGGATAACAGCGGCTCCTGCTGCTAATTTGACATGATCTATGGTGCTAATACTGCACCAGCCTCCAGACCTGTAGGGGTGAGGGGATGGCTGGGGGGGTAGCCGAACCCCAGCCCCCCCAGCCAAGCCCTCATCAGGGATGCTGGTCACCCCTCAGATGGGTTACTTCAGCAGATACTTTTATCCAAAGCCACGTAGAAATACTGCATACAGAAAGTACCGCAGAATAAATATACTGCACTATACTGCAAACTGCCGCTATTCTGCAAATAGAAAGTAAAGCAGAAGTTCAAGGATCATGGGGATGGAAGAATAAGTAGACATATTAATCTATGCCATACGTAGGTGTTCCCTGTGGAATACATTTTCTACAGTAGATGACATTTTCTTCAACACAACAATTCAAATATTTGGGTGTGCTTTGCCTTCGGCAAGGGCACAACCTTTGTTCTCTCACATATATATTATTATTATTATTTCTTTTTGCCCCCCTAAAACTCAGTCAATATTTGGCCTACATAGACAACATAGGTGTCAAAAGTTTCGTCTTGGTAGCGATTGAGTTGCTTCTATTAGAATTTACGTTCCGTTGCATGGTTTAGGCTCAAGTTAAGTTTTTGTGGCGAAAAGTGAAGCTAACGTGTCTATTTTGCTAGCCACAGTCACTGACGTTACTAACGTCACTACGTCACTAACGTCACGAAAACACGCGAGACTACCTTTGGCAGAACATTCATTTCGCATCTGTTAACTTGGGGGATAGCTAGGCTAACTATAGCTTTACTGCAAGGCAGCTGCAGAAACGCCACAAGCAAAGAGGCCAGGGTGATAACTATTTACTCATTTTACTTTGTGATATGACACACAATTGTGATGTGTAATGTACAATATAAGCTGATATTATTAAGGAAGTACATCTACTTTCGGAAACAGTAGTCTACTATTTCACTGAAGTATTAGCATCATGACATTAGCCTGTGTTGCCCGGGCAACACATACTACAGTGGTCTATGATGTATCTGTTTTCAAATAAACATTCCTCACATATACATTTTCGTTGTAGGATTTATTCTGACATTAGTAAACGATTTGTTGGTGAAATTACCATTACCTGTGGTTTCAAACCAGTGTAGCTCACTGCAACGCTGTAGCTTACGCGAGACACACTACAAAAACATCTACAGTACACAGCTGTTTAGGAAGTCAAACGGCGACAGAACATGTTCGGCACTCCCCTTACTTAAATCAAAAGTCTATCTAACTACTAATCTGAACTTCATTGCCACAGCCTAAACGTTGTCAATCTGTTCATGGAAATAATTAATTTCAGCCTAAACCGTACAACGGAACGTTAAATCCAATTCAACCAACGCAATCGCTACCAAGACGAACACAGCAGTAGTCTATTACTGTACTGTAGTAGTACAATTTACCGGGGCAGCTTCTCCACACAGGGCTATATCGCATTTTGCGTTGTTACTGACAATGATCGCTACCAGTGAGCTTTTTATGAATGAGCGATTTTCCACTAAATAAATGTCAAGCTTATTTACGTTTTGGGGGGCATATTTTCAGTTAGCAGATGGTACTGTTTGAATCGCGATTCCATCTTCTACTGCCGGGTAACGTCGTAGAATAATCTTCAAAGGGGGTTCTTTATTAATGAATGAATGCAATGAGTACGCTAAATGCCTGAAAATATCATGAGAAGGGAAAAACTTAAAATGACGTTTAAGTCATAGAGATTAGGTCAATTTTTACACCGGTCTGCCAAATGTATTCGTTTTGATTCAACGATGAGGCTGCCTCTTGCAGGGGAAATGAGAAGACATCGATTTCATTCTACACTTCACTCGTATTTTCAGTTGTAAATGAGCAGCAAAAAAAACATCTTTTAAATCTATGTAATCTTTATAAATAATAAGTATGCATTTTTATATAAAATATACAGAAATATCAGTTGTAAAAATGTCATTCAAAAACGGACCCCTGTGCAACCGACGAAAGCAAGCACACCCTACAATTTCCCCAGAAATTGTACCCTCTAGTATTATTTACTTTATTTATTTTTTAATTTTTGGGGGGGGGGGGGGATTAGACGCACGCGTGTTGAGATTCACGGTGACTTTGGTACACAAGCCTGAGTGCATTATCGGATAGTTCAACAGTGAATCACACAATCCATGAGTCATGCCCCTCGTGTCTGAATTTCAAAGCCCAGAAATTTGAACTACGATCACGGAGATGGTTGGTTCAGAGAGGTGAAGAGGATCAGGCCTATTGCTCAATGCTCCAGAATAAGAGACATGTCAACGCCAATATCTACATAAGAACAGCACAGCTGTGCCTGTTGAGTTTAACCACATCGTTTCATTCAATGGGTGTTACTGTATTTTGATAGCTTCTCTGTCAAACCTGTTACCGGCGTGATGGTGACACTTCCACAAAGACGGAGAGGACACCTTGCCGTGATTATGTTTTTTGTGGGGTTTTTCTGACACAAAGAGTGTCGAAGGGTAGTTAACAAAAGTACTTTGAAGAACTGAGAGGATTTTCTCCCGGGAGGCATGTGAGGCATTTTGCACTGGGAAGCGATTAACATCCTATCTCATTACACATTCATGTAGAGATCCCTTTGAAGAGCCATCTGAAACATGACCACGTCACGAAACAGTTTCAAGGGGAAAGAAAGAAAAAAAAACTGTTCAGGTCATACAGGAAATAAGGCGTTGATCTCATTAGCTACATTCCTCTGGTGCCAATCCCTGGTTGTTCCAGATGCGTTTGTGTGGGTTTAACAGTATATTCCATTGCTAAAACTACCAAGCAAACCTCTGAAGTTCAACAGCAATTAACATACATTAAATGTGAAAGTCATTTGTAACGTCTGTTTCGTTTAATAATAAGCACTCGCACTCTCCTGTTCCTGTGAGTTTTACACCGCCGTCAGGATGGCGCGTGTGTGGGTAGGTTCGGAGCATGGGATCTCCGCGGAAGAGACGAACGTGTTTCTGACTCGCCGCTCGCGCTCCGCAGAGATGGAGAATGAGATGTGACCTCCCTCGGCTGAGCTCAAATTAAAAACACGCGCCTCTGTATACTTAGACCATCTGTGCTCCGGTCTCTCTCACAGCAGCGTGCGGTGAAACAACAGACGCTTAATTGTAAACGTGAGATTCACTCAGCATCACTTAGCAAGATAATGAATTTAAAACCACTGCCACGTGCACAGATTGAAAATGTGTCACCAGTGAAGAAAATATTCGTAGCTTTATACTGAAACAGGCGCAGGGAAGCAAACCGTACATTGTAAAGTTAAACTACAAAATAATATGCAATTAGTAATACACCTTTTTGAAATGCATAATATAGATGTGTCGTAAAACACTGCAGAAACAACACAGGGCTTCAAGGCAGAGTGACAGCACCTATCATGACTTGGCCACAACATCACCTCAGCAAGCATACTGTCGTCAGATTATGCTGATTCGTGTCTGAGAATAATTGAAATTCTACCAGGGGAAGGTTAGAGCCCACAGTCCCTCATCTCCCCGTAACCAGGCTGCAGTGAGGACACAGTGACAGAGAACATAGGGGACCAGGGAAGAAGTCTCTAAGCTGTTCTGTATTATGCTACCGTATCCAATCTAAGAAGAGGGCCAGGCAGAGGTAGATCTATCTCTGCCTCAGTTTCTCCCCTCAGGGGTCTGACCCTGGTACTAGGAGGGGAGGAGGGACTGTCCCTGGTCTGGTGGTACCAGGAGGGGAGGAGGGACTGTCCCTGGTCTGATGGTACCAGGAGGGGAGGAGGGACTGTCCCTGGTCTGATGGTACTAGGAGGGGAGGAGGGACTGTCCCTGGTCTGGTGGTACCAGGAGGGGAGGAGGGACTGTCCCTGGTCTGGTGGTACCAGGAGGGGAGGAGGGACTGTCCCTGGTCTGGTGGTACCAGGAGGGGAGGAGGGACTGTCCCTGGTCTGGTGGTACCAGGAGGGGAGGAGGGACTGTCCCTGGTCTGATGGTACCAGGAGGGGAGGAGGGACTGTCCCTGGTCTGGTGGTACCAGGAGGGGAGGAGGGACTGTCCCTGGTCTGGTGGTACCAGGAGGGGAGGAGGGACTGTCCCTGGTCTGGTGGTACCAGGAGGGGAGGAGGGACTGTCCCTGGTCTGGTGGTACCAGGAGGGGAGGAGGGACTGTCCCTGGTCTGGTGGTACTAGGAGGGGAGGAGGGACTGTCCCTGGTCTGGTGGTACCAGGAGGGGAGGAAGGACTGTCCCTGGTCTGGTGATACTAGGAGGGGAGGAGGGACTGTCCCTGGTCTGGTGGTACTAGGAGGGGAGGAGGGACTGTCCCTGGTCTGATGGTACCAGGAGGGGAGGAGGGACTGTCCCTGGTCTGATGGTACCAGGAGGGGAGGAGGGACTGTCCCTGGTCTGATGGTACCAGGAGGGGAGGAGGGACTGTCCCTGGTCTGATGGTACCAGGAGGGGAGGAGGGACTGTCCCTGGTCTGATGGTACCAGGAGGGGAGGAGGGACTGTCCCTGGTCTGGTGGTACCAGGAGGGGAGGAGGGACTGTCCCTGGTCTTGTGGTACCAGGAGGGGAGGAGGGACTGTCCCTGGTCTGGTGGTACTAGGAGGGGAGGAGGGACTGTCCCTGGTCTGATGGTACTAGGAGGGGAGGAGGGACTGTCCCTGGTCTGATGGTACCAGGAGGGGAGGAGGGACTGTCCCTGGTCTGGTGGTACCAGGAGGGGAGGAGGGACTGTCCCTGGTCTGGTGGTACTAGGAGGGGAGGAGGGACTGTCCCTGGTCTGATGGTACCAGGAGGGGAGGAGGGACTGTCCCTGGTCTGGTGGTACTAGGAGGGGAGGAGGGACTGTCCCTGGTCTGATGGTACTAGGAGGGGAGGAGGGACTGTCCCTGGTCTGATGGTACCAGGAGGGGAGGAGGGACTGTCCCTGGTCTGATGGTACTAGGAGGGGAGGAGGGACTGTCCCTGGTCTGATGGTACCAGGAGGGGAGGAGGGACTGTCCCTGGTCTGATGGTACCAGGAGGGGAGGAGGGACTGTCCCTGGTCTGATGGTACTAGGAGGGGAGGAGGGACTGTCCCTGGTCTGATGGTACCAGGAGGGGAGGAGGGACTGTCCCTGGTCTGATGGTACTAGGAGGGGAGGAGGGACTGTCCCTGGTCTGATGGTACCAGGAGGGGAGGAGGGACTGTCCCTGGTCTGATGGTACCAGGAGGGGAGGAGGGACTGTCCCTGGTCTGGTGGTACTAGGAGGGGAGGAGGGACTGTCCCTGGTCTGATGGTACCAGGAGGGGAGGAGGGACTGTCCCTGGTCTGGTGGTACTAGGAGGGGAGGAGGGACTGTCCCTGGTCTGGTGGTACTAGGAGGGGAGGAGGGACTGTCCCTGGTCTGGTGGTACTAGGAGGGGAGGAGGGACTGTCCCTGGTCTGGTGTTACTAGGAGGGGAGGAGGGACTGTCCCTGGTCTGATGGTACCAGGAGGGGAGGAGGGACTGTCCCTGGTCTGATGGTACCAGGAGGGGAGGAGGGACTGTCCCTGGTCTGATGGTACCAGGAGGGGAGGAGGGACTGTCCCTGGTCTGATGGTACCAGGAGGGGAGGAGGGACTGTCCCTGGTCTGATGGTACCAGGAGGGGAGGAGGGACTGTCCCTGGTCTGGTGGTACCAGGGGGGGAGGAGGGACTGTCCCTGGTCTGATGGTACCAGGAGGGGAGGAGGGACTGTCCCTGGTCTGGTGGTACCAGGGGGGGAGAAGGGACTGTCCCTGGTCTGATGGTACCAGGAGGGGAGGAGGGACTGTCCCTGGTCTGGTGGTACCAGGAGGGGAGAAGGGACTGTCCCTGGTCTGGTGGTACCAGGAGGGGAGAAGGGACTGTCCCTGGTCTGGTGGTACCAGGAGGGGAGAAGGGACTGTCCCTGGTCTGGTGGTACCAGGAGGGGAGAAGGGAGTCTCTAAAACCTGATCCTGGTACCAGGAGGGACCATTGGTCAATGATGTCTAAAACAGGGATCTATCAATGAGAGTCTGAACTGAATAATATATTCATAATAGATACATATCTCCTTGTATACAATACATCTCCCCCTTCCCTTCGTACATTTGCAATTAAATGTGTTTCTCCAAATTAGCTGTTATTCCTCTGCCCTGCCACAAGGGGCATAAGAGAGTCCGCCTGCTGCTGCTGCCGTTATATAACAGAGAGTCAGACTCTGCAGCACCTTGACAGACCTGTGAGAACCAGCATGTCAGCCGCAGCGATCCAGGATAAGCCGGGTTTAATCCCGGTCTCTTCAAACAGGGTGCCGGCAAGAGTCAAAGGTTAATGAAGGGCCTCCTGGCTGGTGGATGAAGACACACAGCCGCCAGAACGCTGGGATTATCCTGTTCTCATATCAAAGACTCCACGCATCAGCTACCTCCCCCTTGGCTTCGGGTGGAAATCTCTCTCTCTTTCTCTCGCTTTCTCTATTTCCATCTCTTTCGCTCTTTCGTTCTTTTCTATCTTCCTGTCACGCCCTCTCTCTCTTTCTCTCTATCCTTCTCTTTTTCACTCTCTCGCTCTGTTGGTATTTTGCTTTCCCTCTCTCTCTTTCTCTCTCTTTTTCTCTCTCTCTCTCTCTCTCTCTCTCTCTCTCTCTCTCTCTCTCTCTCTCTCTCTCTCTCTCTCTCTCTCTCAGTATTTCGCAGTTTCTCTTTCTCCTTCTTTCTTTCCCTCTCTCTCTCAGCTCACTGTCTGTTTTTCTTGATTGAACTCTCTGTATCTTTCCATCTCTCTATCTATCTCGGTCCAGAGACTTTCGGATCCTACCCACCACCCCTCCCTCCTGCACTGTGGGCGAGTTCCCCTCTCTCGGCCATCTCTTTCTCGTGATGACATCATTCTCACCTTCAATATCAAACAATAGGCCTCCACTGAATTTTAGGCATTTCTACCGCTGGAATAAAACATGGCATTGATGAATATTGAATGTCACTAAGCTCTAATTATGATTCATGTGGAGCTTGCCATAAAGTGCTAGAAACAGTGAGTTGCGGTGACACTCTCAGTGGTGAGACTCAGTGGTTATTCAAAGAAACCTGAACCATAATAACCGTTTGTTTACAAAAACCTTTACTTGGGTGTAAACCAAATCAGCTGACATGGCACGCCACATCTGCAGCATCTGGTATCATAACCTTGCTATGATACGTGAATGACCCATCAAGGAAAATCTATTTTAAATCAGTTTCAGGTTTGAATCCGGTGATCCACCCAGTGAACGTGCAGAGTCCAGAGCAGCACCCCAGAGGAGATGCAGGCCTCAGAAGATGGGAGGGTCTATCGCCCAACATCCACTGTCCGCCAGAAGAATTACAGAGTGGACACCGAGCACCCAGCCCTGAAATTACAATTTTGTTGTTCAATTATCCATGATACAACATCACGGTACATTTGGAACAGCCTGGTGGAGGTGGGGTTGCCGGGCGCTCCAGTCCCCTGGTCAGCTAGCTTTGACTGGGGTCTTAGTTGTTTCAAGTCTAATACTACACAATCAACCCCACACCCAATGTTTATAATAACTCAAATAAAACGTTGCATGTAATTCCATATGCTGGATTGGTAACGTTGATGAATAAGCTCTGCTCGTCTGCAGTGCTGGACAATAAAGGCTTTGATTCAAACAATAGTATTAGAGAGCAGCTGTGCATGAAATGATGGAAGTGAAAAGAATAATGTAATCAATTAGGCCTTTCGATCGTTAAGACGAGACCCTTCTGTGTGATCTGTGAGTGTATGATGGTACTCTAGACCGGACTTTAGCATCCACGTTGAATTATGCAGGAGCCACAACTTCATAGCCCTCAAGACAGCATCATCTGAATACATAGTTTCACATCCGAATGAGATTGAACCATGATTGCATCATTTATCATCTTTTGAGTTACATTTTCTGTTAGCTTATGAACTCTGCCCCTTTTTCATCATAGTTCCTTTAGTCCAGGGTATCTGTATCATGAGGTCTAGCTTCTTTAAAGACATATTTTCACCTCTGCCCTTCGACAGAGTCCATCATGTGACAGAGCAGGAAACCACAGCATGTGATGGTGGTTGTCTGGGGCGATCACAACCACTGACATTGTTCCTGCTGTGAAACCTCAGGCCTGGACAAGGCCGAGCACTAAGACCTTCCCTAAACCATTCCTTCTGTGAACCTCCCCACCAGCCTACAGGGCTGGACCAGGCCCAGGACAGAGACCCTCCCCACCAGCTTACAGGGCTGGACCAGGCCCAGGACAGAGACCCTCCCCACCAGCTTACAGGGCTGGACCAGGCCCAGGACAGAGACCCTCCCCACCAGCTTACAGGGCTGGACAAGGCCCAGGACAGAGACTTTACGCTGAGGGTCTCTGGGACATCCAGACACAAGGCTCCCGCTCGCAGGACCTGGAGCCCTGCTGATTCCTCACGTCCTTAATTACCTTCAAGGTTGAACGTATGAAATCGAATATGGACAACATTATTATTATTATAAGATGCTGGTTTACAGGCGAGCGAACGACCTCGGTTTCATGCATGAGTTCAGCCAGCAGTCTGGCGGGGCCTGAGCGTCCATTTGCAGATGTGCTGACTCTCCTAACCACTGGACTCTGTAAAGGCCGATTTATACTTCTCCGTTTTTACGGAGACGGACACAAGGAACGCCCTCTCCGACGAGGAACTCCCTCTCCGTGTCCTCTCCGAGCCCCTTGGAGAGCTCTACGTGCACCACCTGATTTTCCTGACTATCCGTCCGTCCGTCCGTCATTTTACGGATACCCCTTGGCTGTGATTGGTCCGTATTAAGAACCGCTTGCGTCAGGGGCGGGGGCGGGGTTGCCGTGACCAACAACACAGAACAGAATCCTTTGACCGCCATTGCTGTAAGTTTGCAATTCATATTTCAGCTAAACAGTACATGTAAATCAGCATCTGAATTAAAATATGACGAGAAATGGGCAGTGTAGTTGCTGAAAATGTGCTTATTTTATTGATGAAACGGCTAATTTGTAAATTTGCTCCGACTTTTCGATAACCTAGCTAGCATCACAGTGCAGCGCCACCTACTCTTCTGGCAGTGAATGTTTTCAGCACCCACAGCCTTCGGAGTACTATAAATTCAACCAATCCGTCCGTAATGGAGTCGAAATATAATTCGGCTTTAAGGCTCATTGAAATCTGCTGGTTACATTTACAGCCGTTAAACACATTCGGACAACACTGATTCTTACCACCTGCGGATATGGGTGTGGCCCAGTGCGAGAACAACTGACACTGACACTGACACCATATCAAAAGGTATCCAGTTGAAATCCCCCCTCACCCCCTGTACATTGCTTTGTATGAAAGCATCTTATTCTGAATGAATCCATTATTTAGGGAATATCTTTTTTTATCATCCAGACTGTGAGCATGCCAACTGGGTCTCCTTGCTACTCATGAAACGAGGCCAATTTCTTTTAAATGACTTTTTATTATTTAATCTGACAAATATAACTTAAATCTTCCATTAATGATCTGGGGAGACAGCCAGTTTGCCCGGGCACAAGTAATTAGTTTGTCTTCCTCGTATCGTCTGATACAAGACAATAGACCTATGCAGTTCTGAAATCCTTTTTATTCTCAAAGCTCTTGAAGTGGGATTACAAGTACAGTACACAGTAGTGTCACATTAACATGAATTAGGGCATTTGTCTTGTAGTTTATCATCTGGGTAGATAACATCAACTCCCTCAGGAGGCCCTGCTGAAGTATCCTCCAACCAGACAACTTAGCGTATTTCACGTGGCCTGGATTTTTTTTTTGACAATGTTTTGGCAGATTACGTGGCCAGCAATATCTCCTAATGTCCCAATTTCCTTAATCTTGTCTCAATATCCGGTACACGCGAAATAAAAAAAATCTGTAGTTTTGCGATTGAAATATATAGCTATTTTATGTTATTAAGAACATTCTGTCAACTTGAATGCACATTGTGTGGTGTGAAAAAATACATCATTGGTAATAGTACAACTGTACAAAAAAGAAGAAATCAAATATATTAATAATGAATTAAAATCCTATTTTGAGATTTTTTTCAAGCTCTCATTGTTTCTTGGTGAATAATAGATGATAGTACGGCCTATCTGAATGTGAGATATTGTCTCTGTTCGGGCATGTGGCTCAGGAGAGGAATGTGAAATTCAGCTTGAAAGTCCTTGTGCTGAAATTCTCATCACCATGCAGTGGGTTAGTTGTGTGAGTATTAATATTTCAATGAGACCAAACATCAATAGCTCTCTCTTTTCAAATAGAACACTGACACATGAATGCAGGTTGGATTTGCAAACCATTCACAGAATTGTAAAAAAAAAATTGTCCTCAGCTGAACATTCCAACTGTAAAAACAAAATTAGCCTTCCATTATTAAGGATGAAAATCTAAAATCTAAATATGTGCCGATCTATCCTGAAAACTATTTATTTTCATTTGTATTATATTTCTAAGGAGTTTTAGGGAATTTAAGGATAGGGTTAGGGCTAGAATTACATTAATAGTACATTAATTATAATCTAATAATGGTGTAACAACAGTGTTATAACAACATGATAAATGTGTAATAACTGTGTAAAACCGGTGTAAAAAAACTGTAATAACAACATAATAACAGTGTAATAACAGTGTCTTTGTTTGTCGTGTGTGATAGTCAGGAAATGAAAAAGGCACGCAATGACAAGAAATAATATTGATCATGCCACCAAATACAGATGAAAACTATCGAGCTAAAAGTACTAAAAGTAAATAGCCTGGTTTGAAAATTTGAAAAAGAAGTACAAAGTATATTTGTGTAAAAAATGTAAGGAGTGAAAACCTATTAAAAGCACCTTTGCTGCACAGCAGGATCCATCTTCCACGCTGCTGTTATGAGAAGCAAAGACTCCCGTCAGAAGACAGATGACTTGTGATGAAGTCGGGCCGCAGCACGTGTTGACATTTGGAGAAAAGACCAAAGTGCACACATACAATCCCACAGGGCCAATTTGAAAGAACCGGAGGGTTTCTGTGTGCCATGTTGACGTGCTTAATGTCTGGATGAAGTGACAAACAATGTATACACAGAGGCGCTCTGGGGTAGCCCCGACTGCTGTGTCTGACTTCCCTCCCTCTCTAATTGAGAAGGAAGGAAGAGAGGCATGTAGGCCCGTAGTCTTGGATCTCTGACCCGTAACTGAAGCTTAAACATTAAACAACCCCGACGTCTTTTATAGACTCGCTATGTGTGATCTCGAGATTGCGCACCAAGCTCATCCTAAACCCTGTTTAAAACGGTTACCCTGACGAGTCTACGTTGCTAACGTATACGGTACTAGCGGTGGGGAAGTACAAAAATGTTTCGGCTAAAGAAACAGGCCTGCCTGAAATGCATAGCAAGGAAGGAGACATATATATATATATTTTAAGTGAGCTATATTTTAATCCTCTTTTGAAAACTTTCCCTGTGGCGCAGAGAGCCCATCCTCTCTGCTTCACTGGGGCATGTGATGGGGGACCGCTCCCCAGGTGGCAGATCTCTGGGAGATGACAGGCCACAAGTTCCATTTTTATTATGATTTATTCCAGCGAGCCAGTTTTCTGTAATGGAAATTCATTTGAGTCAATGTTTCTCCGGCTGCGGCCACACTCACCACCAGCGAGCCAGGAGACAGAGAAACAGAAGCACTGTCGTTTAGTAACAAAATAAAGGCAAAACCGGTTGTTTTTTTTATGTCAATTTTCCTAATCAGTATAGGATTTATAAAAGAAAAAACCCCCAAACAAATTAAAGAAATGTTTTTGTTATAGTATCTTTATATGTGATACAATCATACTCTTCCCGCTGGGAGTCGTTTGGTGGGGAACTGTTATATCTCTCATTTATGTTGATATGACATGCTCCGTTCAAGCCTACATTATGTGACTGCAGCAACAGTGTCACACTGAGACTGAAATAGCACGGTCGCATGTGTATGTAAAAACAAGCATATGCAGTGCATAATAGATGCCTAAACTGTCCTTTGCACAGCGTGCTAGCACATGTCCTGCAAGGTTCTGAGGTCGACATGGCGCTGATATATTACAATATTTAAAGACCGTTGTTCATCTTTGCAAGATTAGGGTTTCATTGGGAGCTGCTGAATGTTCAGCATGTTGTTTATGTGTTGCTTGAGCGATAAGAATAATGATAGAAACAGTCACAGTCATGTACCATGTGAATGCTAGATGTCTTGACATGAAAGAGTGTGTGTATGTGTGTGTATGTGTGTATGTGCATGTATGTGCATGTGTGTCCCAAAAAACTCTCAACAGGAGAAAAAAAATGGAAGAAACCTTGGGAGGAGCAATTCAGAGAGGGATCCCCTCCTCCAGAGACGGTTGGTGAGAGAGAGGAGCAGAACACAGGCTAAACATAGTCATACAGTGTCGATGGGTTTTTAAAACACCAAAATCCATTGTTCAACTTTATAGATGTAGGACAGGACCGGGAGACTCGCGACCAGGTCCAGCGTTGGCTGACCGACGACCAGGCAGGTGCTGACAACTCAAACCCCCCACACCACAAGGGATGTGTGGGGGGGACAGAGAGAGGAGAGCAGGGATTAGAGAATGCCAGGAGCAGCTAACAGTTACAGTCATAATAGAATGAGATCCCCACCGGTCAAGTGTAGACTGGTGCAGCAATTTAACAGAGCAAAAAAGGGGAATTTGATGCAACCCCACACACCAAGACAGCGACAGCCCCCCTCATTTGGAACATGAAATCTGTTCCAGGGGAAGAGAACTCTAAAATAAGTTATACTTATAGAATAAGGATGGAAACATTGTGAGTCAAACATCAAAGTGAGTGAGAGCCTCAACATGCAGCATGCTTGGTATAGGGGAAAGTTCAGTGTTGATGGCCACTCCTCCAGGACTAGTCTGTAGTTTGTCCCTTATTGCATAGATTCAAAGAAATCTAAGAAATCATTGGGAGAGAAATCTGAACTGTACTTTTCTTAGTGAGATTTGCAACAGTATCAAATAGGAACTTAGTGTTGTGTTTGTTCTTACTAATCAACCTAGAGAAATAATCTGATCTGGACCTGATGAGGGCTTGCTTGTACTCCATTAGGCTGTCCTTCCAGGCCAGGCGGAAAACCTCCAATTTAGTGGTACGCCACTTATGTTCTAGTTTTCTAGTGGACCTCTTAAGAGTGCGGGTTTCCTCTGAATACCATGGAGCCAGTTTCTTGTCCTTTCTTTTCCTTTGTTTGAGAGGGGCAACAGAGTCTAGGGATAGCTGAAGAACCAAATTCAGATCCCTCGTTTTAGTATTTAATGATTTATTTGGGACATCAAGGACTTCTAGTGCAGCGGGTAGAATATTAGCCAGTTCCAGAGCTGTGTTTGGGGTTATGCAGCGGCTAGTAGAAATATTCTTAGTGCCTCCAAGGCTCTGGCAGAGGTCCATTTTGAAGGTGACCAGGCAATGGTCTGATAATATAGGATTGTGGGGGTGGACAATGACGTCACTAATCTTGATTCCCTGCGTGAGAACTAAATCCAATGTATGCGAGTGAAGATGGGTAGGTTTGGAAACCACCTGAGTGAGACCTGTGGAATACATTAGAGCAGTAAAGGCCTTACTTAAAGGATCTTTTGGGTCATCCACATGAATGTTAAAATCCCCCATAATCAAGACGTTATCAGTATATGTCACAAGATCAGCACTAAAATCTGCAAATTCCTCCAGGAAGAGGGAATACGGGCCGGGGGGCCGGTATAGAGTAACTATACAAAATGAGGGAGGGGGACCAGGAGTAGTAGCATTATTCCCTTTTAAAATAGTTGGTGGTTTCATGCAAATTATTTCAAATGATTTAAAGGTATTTACAGATTTTAGGCTGAGGTTGAAGCTAGCTTTATATATCATAGCAACACCACCACCTTTTTTTGATACACGAGGGATGTGTGAGTACGCAAAATCCGGAGGCGATGCTTCATTCAGGGGGGAATATTCATCAGGTTTTAACCAGGTTTCGGTGAGTCCAATCAAGTCCAGGCTGTATTCAGACATTAGATCATTAATCAAAACGGCCTTTGTGGATAGAGATCTGATGTTTAGGAGCCCAACATTCCAGTATGGGTTTTTGGCAGATTTAGACGTAGATAATTCTTCTGAGAAGGTGGCACTGTCATCAGAAAACTTAGTAGGAAGAGCAACGGGGGAGCAAGGCTGAATACATATTAAATTGGTATAATTCCTAATACTTGAAGGCCGAAATTTAGAGAAAGGGCGGGGGACCGACACCGTCTCAATGGGAGAAACGACATCAGCAACCTCACTGACTACACTACAAGCTAGGCTATCGGGCCCCCAACAGCTCACAACATACCTATCAACAAACCTATCAGACTCTCTAAGAGACTGTGGCCCGGCTTGTTCTAGTGAGTGTCAGGCCTGCTCTAAAATAGCTTCAATATTCCTAGACAATAGAAAAGCACCTCTCCAGCTCGGATGGAGCCCGTCACTTTTCAACAAGCCAGGTTTGGCCCAGAAACAAGACCAATTATCTACAAATCCTAAACCCTGTTCTGAACAGAAGCGAGCCAACCAGCGGTTAAGAGAGACAAGTCTGCTGTAGATCTCGTCAGTCCCCCTAACAGGTAATGGACCAGAGACTATTACTCGATTCCAACACATCTTTTGGGCAAGGTCACATGCCCGAGCTATATTAACCTTCGTGACCTCTGACTGCCTTAGCCTAACATCATTGGTGCCAACATGAATGACAATATTCTCATCCCTATCATCAGTGCGTGCGCCATGTGTCTTAGCTTGGGCCTTTGCCTTAGCCCTAGTGCTAGCCAGCACCCTGAGATTAGCTTCTACGTCGGTAGCTCTGGCCCCAGGTACACAGTAAACTGTCGCTGGTTGCTCCAATCTAATGTTACGAGTGATGGAGTCACCGATCACTAACGTCTGAGGAGTCCCACTCCCACCATGCTGCAAAGGTGAAACTGGTGGGGCTAATCTTGAGTCCTCCCTAGCGCTAGGACTCCCTGCCAGTGATGTTGCGCCAGTCGCATCTAAAGTTACTAGCATACGTTCTTCCTCAAGCGACTGAACGCGACTCTCTAACAGAGTCAACTTTTCGAGCAAAATGACACATGTAGGACAATGTGAGTGGGTGTGAGACATTATAGTTAACTTACGTTAATCGTTTATGCCAGCCAGGGAAATCCGTCAAGAGCGTTGAGTTGGCTAGTTCAACAGGAACAGAAGTGTCGGGCTCCAAGGAAGAAATCCGCGAAGAAAGCCGCGCCGAGTAAACCTATAAGTATGATAGTAAATGTATAGGTTAAATCGGGAAGGACAAAATAAATGAATAAATTAAGTAATATATATATTCGATTAACAAGGAGCAAGAACAAAAACTTGGGAAAAGTTTGGAGCAGTAGCTCAGGAGCAGCGTGGTGGTGCAGCTCGGGTGCAAAGAAAAAAAGAGGATGTATGTGTGTGTGTGTGTGTGTGTGTGTGTGTGTGTGTGTGTGTGTGTGTGTGTGTGTGTGTGTGTATGTATGTATGTGTATGTGTGTGTGTGTGTGTGTGTGTGTGTGTGTGTGTGTGTATGGAAGCTGGCTCGTGTACACACCAGGGTGTGACAGAAGCAGACATCGTTTGTTTTCAGCCTCGCTACCTGCAGCCTCCTGTAACCTGCTGTTGCCTCATCAGTCCTGCATGTTGAACAGCTTACCGTTCCCACCCAGGCCGGCGGCCCCTCTCTGTCTCTCCAGACCCCAGGCTGCTGTGAGTGAGACATCAGAGTGCGAGGAGGGGGTCATAAGATGACTCGTAAATGTCAAGTGACAAAGTCTAGATCTCTGGGGGGAGCAAGGAAGGACAATCTCGTACTGAATGATTACACAGAGATGTGACAAACGAATCATCACAGTGTCAGACGGCTCATCTATAATTCAGCAGGTGTGTGCATGCACGTGGGTGTGTTTGTGTGACAGAGTGAGGGAGAAAGGGGAAGGGAGAGAGAGGGGGAAAGGGAGAGAGAGGGAGAGAGAGACTAGTGGAGAATAGGAGGTCTTGGGCATGTTCCAAGAGTTTATGGAGATCATATTTCAATCCATTCCTTTTATCCTCTTTCTCTCTCTCCCTTTTCCTGGCACCGTTTTCTTGGATACGATATCACAGTGGTGTAGCCAAAACGAGGACATCACTGTCAAAGTTCAAAGACGGATGTCTGCTGTGTATGATGGCTTGGTGGATTTTTCCTGTGTGTGATGGCTTGGTGGATGTTTCCTGTGTGTGATGGCTTGGCGGATGTTTCCTGTGTGTGATGGCTTGGTGGATGTTTCCTGTGTGTGATGGCTTGGTGGATGTTTCCTGTGTGTGATGGCTTGGTGGATATCTGCTGAGGACAAGACGACTGCTGTTTAGGGTCTGCTGTGGTGATGCCTGTCAGACCATGTGTGTAGAACTACAAACTACGACCACAACTAGGACCACCGGGATTTCCAGAACTTTCTGGTCCACTAGAACTACCAGGACCTTCAAGGTCACCTGGTCCATTAGGACTACCCCAACTACAAGGACCACCATAACTACCAGCACTACCAAAAGTACCAGGACCTTCTGGTCCACTACGACTACCCAGACCTCAAGGACATCTCAGGGGGCTTGTCTGAAGTACAGATGTTTTGATTATTATTTTTTTGCTTCTATAAACATTTTTACATTTACATTACATTTAGTCATTAGCAGACGCTCTTATCCAGAGTGACTTACAGTAAGTACAGGGACATTCCCCCGAGGCAAGTAGGGTGAAGTGCCTTGCCCAAGGAAAAAACTTCATTTTGGCAGGGCCAGGAATCAAACCCACAACCTTCCGATTCCCTAACCGCTCAGTCATCTGACTCCCATTTTTTATTCATCCAACCTTGAGATCTCCACAGAAGAGATCTGACTCATAGGTGATAGCAGCTTAATTTTTCTTCGATCAGAAATATGAATCCTAATAGGTCCATATGACAGACAGCCTGTGCGCTGTCCGTGATGGGATCTCTCCCACGTTCTCAGTTAACTGCATTAGATGTTCAATACTCAAATAAAGCGCATCAGTCTCTCCGACAGTTCATGGCGTCTCCACGTTGGCGAGGATATGAAAAGCAAATGATAGAGAATGTATGAATAAAACATTGACATTTAGAAGAATATATAGATGGGCTGGATAGATTTTATGTAAATATGCACAACAAATATCATTCGGGGGTATACATGCGTGTGATATTCATGAGAACGGGAGTAAAAGGATATGCTCATGACAAGGAAAATCTCATTAGTTTGATATCAAATAAAAGCACTCATCTTAAAAGGAACAGTTCTGACAGTGCTGGGAAGCAGAAGGAGGCGCCGGGGCGAAGCAGAGGAGGACAAAGAAGAGAGCGGAAAGGAGAGGAGTAGGTCAATACGAGAGTGGAGGAGGAGGAGAAGGAGGAGGCGTGGGAGGAGATCAAGAATAAGAGGAGGAAGAATAAGTGGAGGAGGAATATGTGCACCTGATAATGTTGTTTCCCAGAAACACTAGGCAGTGGGTGAGTATTGATCTTTCATTACCCAGGTGTGTTTGACTTGTTTTCATGTGTTTTCAAGCATTAAACTTCCTCCTTCTCATAATTGTGCCCATGGCTTCCAGATTATCATCATCATCAACACAATCATCTTCAGCACTGTCACACTCATCATCACTATTATCACCATCATCATCACCATCACCATCATCATCATCATCATCATCACCATCACCATCATCATCATCATCACTATTATCACCATCATCATCATCACCATCATCACCATCATCATCATCACTATTATCACCATCATCATCATCATCACTATTATCACCATCATCACCGTCATCATCACCATCTTCATCACCATTATCACTCTCATCACCATCTTCATCACCATCATCCTCACCACCATCACCATAATCACCATCATTACCATCATCATCTTCATCACCACCATCTTCATCACCATCATCACCATCATCTTCATCACCACTATCACCATTATCATTACCATCATCATCTTCATTATCACCGCCTTCATTATCACCATCTTCATCACCATCCTCTTCATCACCACCGTCATCCTGCCCCCCATCGTCCTCACCCAGAGCGTGCTCTAAATCCCCAGCAGCAGCAGTGTGTGAGTGTGTTCCCCCGTCAGGCTCCGGTCTGTGACGAGTGCAGGCAGCAAGAGGCTGACTGTTGATCAAGGTGAGGCATGGAGGAGGGCCGCCTGTCAGGGACTCTACAGCATCCCCAGGCAATCTGCAGCGCCAGGACGGATGCGCTCGCAGCCCCAGAATCCATCACGCGCCACGCGCCGCCTTGACAGAGAGCAGCCTTGCTCCCGCGGGTAACCACGGCGACATGACTGATTTGGGATATTCCCCGCCCCTGGCACGATTTCCGCAGGAACGATAATTAAGGAGTGTTTCTCGAGCTTCATCATGACTCCGGCTTCAAGCCCCAGATGAGCGTGGGGGGGCATGGGTTCTGTGAAATGTCAGTGCATTAAATAAAGATGGAATTGAAATTAATGGGAATAACTTAACGGGAATTTTTTTACAGTTGTTTTCATGATCGTCCTAATTAGACATGATTTAGCCTGATTTATTGGTTACATTTATCCCAAGAGTGACTCTTCGGTTTGGCAGTCTGCTTGTCACAGCATAGATGGTGTTCATAGACACCTCGGTATTGTCTCTCTGCATTACTTAATACAGTAATCTTCACCGTATGACAGCTGGCATTAGCTCTCATTATCAACATTCACTTGATGGGATTGAAAGCCCAAATTACTGTAAACTAATTCTTCTTACTACCTTGTGTTAGCTAACACAGTGTCTGAACATTTGAATATCTGATTAATTCCAGCACTTTTATTAAACTAATGACACACATACTTCATTATCTCATCCTAAACTTGATTGTAAATGCTCACACGCCAGTCAAGATCGACATTAATATAAACTTTTGAACTTGCAGCTGTGACTTTGAAATAGTGTGTTTTAAAAGTTCTGGAATGTTTGCCATAGACTCCTCAGAGAGAGTCCTCCCAAAACATTCCAAGTGCTCCAAGCATTCCAAATCTTTCCCCCAGAGTCCTGCCATGCTGGCCAGGCTCACCCCAGAGTCCTGCCCTGCTGGCCAGGCGGGCATGTCCTGGACCAGCCCTGGCATGTCCAGCACGCTGCTGCCAGTCTGCAGGGAGGCCCGCCTGGAGAGGACTCAGCATCATAACAGCACCATAAACATGGCACAGATGAAACACACATTGATCAAAGGCTGTAATTAGGCAACCAAGAAGGGCTGGGTGAGAAGGAGGAATGGGAGAAGGGGAGAGGGAGGAGAAGGAGAGAGGGAGGAGATGAGAGGAAGGAGAGAGGGAAGAGGGAGAGAGAGGGAGGGAGGAGGAGAGAGGGAGGAGGAGGAGAGAAGGAGGAGAGGAAGGAGAGAGGGAAGAGGGAGAGAGAGGGATGGAGGAGGAGAGAGGGAGGAGGAGGAGAGAAGGAGGAGAGAGGGAGGAGAGGCACACATAAGAGCAGACAGGGAGGAGGGCTCAAGTGTCTGACACTGAATCAGTCACCAAAGGACTCATCTACAGTCACGCTGCGATGAGAGATAGTTGCCAACAGTTCTGCTGCTGTTTGGTTGCAAATCCTGTCAGAGATGAATCTGATTCAACAATTCAGTAATCAAGAGATTCATCTGATTCAGTAATTCAGTGATTCGGAGACTGTCATGGTCCAAACTTCTTGAGAGGACAGGTCTGGGCCTGACTGGGCAGGAGGAGAGCTCAAGGTGACTGATGCTAAGAGAATCACAGCTTTGTTGAGAGGGAGGGAGGGAGACAAAAGGCAGGAGAGGGAGGAGGGAGACAAAGGCAGAGAGGGAGGGAGGGAGACAAAGGCAGAGAGGGAGGGAGGGAGGGAGGGAGGGAGGGGAGTGTGTGAGTGAAAGAGAGTTAGTTAAAGATGTTGAGAGAGAGGGGGAAAGATAATTACAGAGGGAAAGAGCACAACCAAAAAATAACACAGCTTCCGACCTATTGTCATGAAGGCGTGTGTGTTTCCCTGTGGGTGGCAGAGAGATAGTCATCTCTGAGCCAGAGCTGTGATAAAGATCACAGATTGGCTGGGAACCCTCCTCCGGGATTTAATTGAAGTCAAACCGAGTCATAACATCTTAGATCCAAAAGATGACCCGAGCACCACTCACATAGTTTTTTTTCCAACACCCCCCCTTTTATCTCTGAGATGCCCAATGTCAGGAGAAAATGTCACACTGCAGGGCCTTCCCAGCATCCTCTCCTGCTCTCAGCTGTCGTGATGTTATGATTAATGCGCTATGCCAGACAAGACATGATTACAGATGTTTTGAGCAAGAAGCTAAATGAAACCAGTAGCAATATAATGAGTAGTGTAGTGTGTTTTGTGTGTTTAGGACAGGATATAAAAACATGGCTGAATGTTCCAGAACACAACCCCGTTGTGCCGGAACATTCTAGAACACCACCCCTGTGTGCCTGAACATTCTAGAACACCACCCTGGTGTGCCTGAACATTCTAGAACACCACCCTGGTGTGCCTGAACAATCTAGAACGCCAACACCCATGTACCCGAACATTCCAGAACACATCCCCTACGCGTCGGAACATTCCAGAACACTGCCCCTGCGTTCCATCTCAGCCTTTGCAGGCCAGTCGACTCTCTCTGCAGAGCTGACTTCCGCAGCCTTGTAGACAGCGTTTGTGTTGCGGTGCCGTCGGTACTGTGAGGCGCCGGGCCTGTCAGCACAGGACAAGGAGAGAGTGACTGATCCCTCTCCCCCTGCACCGCCTCACGCTCGCTTAACCACACATGATGGAGGCCCTTGTCAACACGACGCTGGGAGGAATGAAGATGGATAGCGTCCTGGATGGAAACTGATTTGGTTCAAACGGAAGTTAGGAGCCTTTTTTTCTGCGATCATCTCACACAATTACCAGTCCGCAGACACCTGGAGCGCTGTGGGTGTCAGGCTGCCGAGGATGGCAGTGACGTCTACAGGTTTACAAGCAGGGTGGTGTTGCAGTAGATCACAGCATCGGATCAAACGCACTGCAGCACTGAGAGGGCGTGCCATGCGACCTTGACATTGCTGACATCTGAGATGATACAGACAGGGTTTAAAATGAAACGGGGGGGAGGGGGGAGTTTTAGACCCCCCGTGAAAGATAAGAAATCCTCCAAATGGGGCAAATGGACAGTTGTGTCCCCCTAAACATCTCCAGCACACCTCGAACTCTGAAGGTAGTGAGCAGAGGAAGGTAGTGAGCAGAAGATGGTAGTGAGCAGAGGAAGGTAGTGAGCAGAAGATGGTAGTGAGCAGAGGAAGGTAGTGAGCAGAGGATGGTAGTGAGCAGAGGAAGGTAGTGAGCAGAGGAAGGTAGTGAGCAGAAGATGGTAGTGAGCAGAGGAAGGTAGTGAGCAGAGGATGGTAGTGAGCAGAGGAAGGTAGTGAGCAGAGGAAGGTAGTGAGCAGAAGATGGTAGTGAGCAGAGGAAGGTAGTGAGCAGAGGATGGTAGTGAGCAGAGGAAGGTAGTGAGCAGAGGAAGGTAGTGAGCAGAGGATGGTAGTGACATCTCCTGACATCTAACGTGGTCCCTTCGCATTGTCATCCATTCTCACGCCACTCTCATCCTCCCTTCATCCTGTCATTCATCCGTCCATCCATCCATCCATCCATGCTGGGAGAACAGGCCAACGATAGTGCGTGTGTGGACTACAGGCCAGGGGACTTGTCTTGGCTGTGTCAGCGTGAAAAAGAGTTGGTCTCTCCTCCTCACCCTCCTTCTTTCCTCCTCCACCTCTTCCCTCCCCTCCCCTCCTCCCCCTCCTTATCCTCTCCCCCCTCCCTACTCCTCCCTCCCCTCCTTATCCTCTCCCTCCCCCCTCCCTACTCCTCCCTCCCCTCCTTATCCTCTCCCTCCCCCCCTCCCTACTCCTCCCTCCCCTCCTTATCCTCTCCCTCCCCCCCTCCCCCCTTCTCCCTCCCCTCCTCCCCCTCCTTATCCTCTCCCTCCCCCCTCCCTACTCCTCCCTACCCGCCTCCCCTCCTTATCCTCTCCCTCCCCCCTCCCCTCTCCCTCCCCCCCCTCCCCTCCTCCAGTTCATAGCTTTCTGGCCCCTCACCTAAGCTGCTGGGTGATTTTAATTTGTCAAAACTGTTTACCAGCATGCCTCCAAGGCTATTACCGTTGTGTCACAAGGGAACAGACAGGTAATGAAAAGCATACAAATGGTTGATGAAAAAAAGAATTGCTGGGAAGGAGGAGAGGAGAGCAGGGGTGGGCCGGGGTGAGGGTGAAGGGAGGGAGGGTGAAGGGAGGGAGAGTAGCGGAGGGAAAATGAGGGTGAATCTTTTGTGCAAAAGGAGAGAGACCGGTAGTCATTTAATTTCTTGTGAATCAATTATGCTAAAATGCTAATAAGAGAAGATTATGAATTTCTCTATTTGTGATGAATAATTCAAATATTTGTTATTGGAAAAGGGTGGACAGCTCTGACTATTG
>NC_085018.1:24231566-24286566 GCF_963692335.1 Osmerus eperlanus
GGATCATGGCTGGCACCTGACAACAAGAGCCATCGGTTCCTTCATCACTGCATAGCTGCTGGTGTGGAACCCTCGCTGTGACAGATGGCCAGGAGAGCCCGAGGAACCGCGGGCAGAACCCAGGATCCCGAATACGGGCCTCCAGGTTCCCGCCGGAAGACCCACCCAGCACCGGGAGGTTCTGGGAAGAACGTAAAAATAGATAATTAGTCAGGAACAGCTGGTGAGGGAGGCATGCACCGCCTGCGAGGGCCCAGGATATTTAAAGAGTTGTACGCAGCGAGGAGGAGGAAGGGTGGGAATGAGGGGAAAGAGAATAAAGAGAGGGTGTTGTTTACCTTGATGAATCATTTGTATTAATCAGTAGGTTCACCTGTACTGCCAAATGGCTGTGCCGAGCGGACCAGGTCTACAGCAAGTTCAATCACAGCTATTTAACTCAACAAGAAAGCAAGTTAAGCTCAATATATAAATCCAGATTAAGACACTAAATTAAACATTTAACACTGGTCTGAACTTTCAGACCTTATCTCCCTCGCCTTTCAAGTGGAGTCTCTGGTATCTCAAGCCCTCAATGAACCATCGTCTGACAGCAAGCCCATCTCTGTGATCTAATTTTCCTCTGAGTCGATTTTGTTTGAAATGTGGACACATGCTATCTCTGCAAATTACATCAGGGGGGGGGTGTGGGGGGGGTGATGTGGGGGGGCGGGTGGTGTGGTGTGGTGTGAGGTGGTGCAGAAACGATTCATCTACTGACGGCCAGCTTAACGAGCCAGGACAGGAGAGAGAGAGAGAGAGAGAGAGAGAGAGAGAGAGAGAGAGAGGACAGGAGAGAGAGAGAGAGAGAGAGAGAGAGGACAGGGAGAGGACAAGAGAGAGAGAGAGAGAGAGAGAGAGAGAGAGAGAGAGAGAGAGAGAGAGAGAGAGAGAGAGAGAGAGAGAGAGAGAGAGAGAGAGAGGACAGGAGAGAGAGAGGACAGGAGAGAGGACAGGAGAGAGAGAGGACAGGAGAGAGGACAGGAGAGAGAGAGAGAGGACAGGAGAGAGAGAGAGAGAGAGAGAGAGAGAGAGAGAGAGAGAGAGGACAGGAAGAAGAGAGAGCACAGGAAAGAGAGAGGACAGGAGAGAGAGAAGACAGGAGAGAGGACAGGAGAGGACAGGACCTGTGACCTTAGGGGAGAGACGAGTACAGAATCTCTAATTTATGCAGCATCATCAGCCTTTCCTGAGCTAGTCAGCACATCAGCTACTCTATCAGTGTAGCCCTCCTTGCTCACACCCTCCCTCCCTCTCCTCCTCCTCACCCCCACCCCTCAACCAAAGCTCAAACCTGTCCATTAGGCAAAAATGTGCTCTCGTTCGTCAAGACTGATACATACGGGGCTGAATAAATAAATAAATACACCGACACATCAAGAAATGGGGCCAGGGAGAGAAAAGGCTGTTAAAAATCCATCAGAATGTCATTTTGTGAGTGACTCTCTCTCCGTCTCTCGTTCCCCTATCCTCCCTCTCTCTCTCTCACCCACTCCTCTCTCTCTCTCCCTCCCTCCCTCTCTCTCTCTCTCTCCTCCCTCTCTCTCCCTCCCTCTCTCCCCTCCTTCTCTCTCTCTCCCTCCCTCTCTCTCTCTCATGATAGGCATCAGCTCATTCCAGACCTCACTCCTATTAACCTGCCAGCAGAGGAAGTTGTTTTTTTTCCCCTTTTCTTACATCTATCGGTATGTCCTTCCTCCATCTTCCACATGACCCCCCCTGACCCCCCCCCCTCACACACACACACACACATACCCACACCCCCCACACATGATGATAAACTTCGACAATTTGTGACAATGAACCCCTACATGCTGCCCTACCTGCAGAAGACTGTGATGCGTGTAGAGGAACAAGAACACGCGTGGAGAACAAGGCGAACATGCCGGGAGGGGAAGGAGAACATACATGGCGGAGAATGAGAACATCACGGAGGGGAAGAACATACATGGAGGAGAATGAGAACAGGTGTTTCCCAAAGCTTCAGGTTGAGCCAGTCAGCCCCAGCTCGACTGGTTATCAAACACTGTGTTAGTGGGGAGCAGGCAGCCTCAGATAGAGCTGAGGCCTGCCGACCAGGAGAGGAGCCTTTGAAGGGGGGTGTGCGCTCCCTGTCAGCCCAGCGGGAAACCTCCCAGGCAGCACGACCCCCAGGCTGGGCGGGGTGGAGATCCACCGTATCAGGGCCTCAGACCAGCCTGGGAGCAGGATGACGAACAGGAGGACGTGTCAGGCGCAAGGCAGGGATACTTTGATATTAGAATTCCAGGCGTTTGTGTGTCGCTCTGAGGAGGATAATCCTATTACGACCCGGGGTCACAGAATATGAGAGACTGTGGAGCTCCCCTTCAAAATAAACTGCTTATGGCTGACGGGAGTTACCCAAAAAGAAGCCGTCAGAACTACATCAAACCGTAGCCGAAAGTGAATTAGAACATCCAATTTAGAAACGGGAAATACCAGAGATATTGAAAACTGAGAGAGAGCCACAATTAGATCAACAAGCGGGGGGAAAACTTTTTCCAGTCAGATTTTACACTTCATCTCGTGTGTTTTCAAGATCCAATGGTTTTTCATTACACTCTGTCAGTTTTCATTAGGAAGCATGGGAATCTAATTTTGCTCCATGTATCTGACAGTCTCTCAAACTAATTCATCCCGTCAAGGTACAGCCACAACAAGAACAGCAGATGGTGCTTGTGTTTGTTTCTTGTCCACACAAAGCTCTGGATTTACGTCTACTCCCTTATCAACCTTCTACATAAACATCCACTGTTTAAAATAGCTCCTCAAAGACATGCCTTCTTTCCTGGGGTCTTAAATCCTGTAAACCGGATCATGTATACCTGCGGATTCAATTCTTCTGTCAAACTTAGACCGACGATGTTTAGGAAGGCAGAGTGTAATACCGCTATGGGATGTGCAATACATCCAAGTAACTTAATAAATACTTGTGTATCATTGATAGAATACATTTATTCCATGCCGACATTTCACTCACAGTGAGCGCTCTGTGCTGTGCATCATTGATCAACATTGAATCAATCACTGCGAGGTCAGAGAGTATGTTTTTACAGAAGACAACAAACGTCACTTCAACAAACGTCACTTCTAGAAGGAATCTTCGTTTAGGCCTATCGTCCAGGACACAGAAATTGGTGAAAAAGTCAAGTCCTGTACTTGACTTTTTCTATCGCTTTTTTTCTATTTGTTGAACCAAATCAGGAGTCTTGCACAGTATTTATAAGTAGTGCTTGAGACAGGTCTGCTGCTGTTTCTGAGTCTTCAATCTATCGTAGCCTATTTCTTTATTAATTCTACTATTTTAGCACACCACATACATCCACACCCCCCTACATGCACACCAGACTGTCCTTCCAGCACTTATTTATTAGAGAATTGTTTTTACCGATAAAAAAACGTATGAGTTTTAATATGCAGCATAGATCTGTGAGGCTCAACATTTCATTATGTTGCCTACGTCTGTGTTGCACTGCTTTTGGTGAAGAAGACAAAATAAAACTAACTTGACCTGATGTGTCTTTGTCCAAAGAGCTTTTCATCAGGACGTGTTTCATTCACGGACACACTGCTGCATTCCTGCCGTCTGTCAGGAAGTGACGAAGCCTCGTACAAAAGTCCAGGGAAGGGAGAGCTTTCAGATACACCCTCGCTGTTGACTCCCCCCCCCCCCCACACACACACACACTTCCTCTGATCATCAGGGAACCCCATACCCCAGTCCAGAGCAGCCCAACGTCTCCGGGGCGCAAAGAAGATCTTCAATATTAATAGAATATTACAAGAAGATAAAGGATGAACCACAGAAGACTTGTGTTCTGACACAAATAAAGAGTACAGAGGTTAATACTGCGATCCAAGGGTAGATCTGGATCATTGTTGGGAGATTGAAAGGGTCTGTCGTGGGGCTGGGTATCTCCCGTTCTCTTTCTCCTTGCCGCTCCACCGCTGTGCATTGCTGTCTGATTCATCTTAATGAATTATGCAAATAGCCTTTATCTCAAATCATTTAGGATTGTTTCCTTATTGTTTTATTAATGCACTTTTCAATTACTGTGCAAAATCACGCAGGCCTTTCGTAAGCCTCACGGTGCTTGGTATTCACATCCAGATCTTTATTAAATCCTTCGCGGTCTCAGAAGGCTTGCACGCAGGAATGAGAAATTAGTCATTACTGTAATTTAATGATTTCTTACCAAACAAGAGGCAACCTGTATCGCTAACCGTAGAGAACCCTTCACCCCCGCCTCCTCCTTCCTTGTCCCCCCTCCTCCCCGCCTCCTCCCCCCATCCTCCCCCCTCTGGCTCTCCCCAGGGTCTGATCCCAGGAAGCATGTCTCTAAATTTGTACTTAATTAATTATGTTCATTATCACGAGCAGTCACTGGTGAATATACTGTTTCAATTACTGCTGAGAATTGGCTTACAAAATATAAAATTCCCTTTAAACCAAAGGCTTGTTTCAAGTCTCTTTAGAAACCACTTGGGCTGGAGTTGCAGGCTACTTTTCTGGTTTAGACAACGCACCATCATGAAGATTGGGCTTTTAAGTTGAATTAGGACATAATTTATTCTTTTTCGGGATCATCTCTTGGCGTGCTGACTGGAACTCCGGTGTTTCCTGTCTCAATTGAGCATCCTGTCTCTATCCTGGTCCTCGGGACCCCCTATCCTGGCGTGTTTTAGATATTTCCCTGACCGCACCCCCCTCAGAGGTAGGCTATACTCGGCCGACGTTCGCCCGCACATGGGACGGAACCCGCCACCTCCAACCTCCTATGGGACCACTACTAAGCCATCGAAAAGCTATAGTGGTTTAATGGCGCGAAGACCTGAGGGGTGAGTTTAACCGATCTACACTGGCTACACCTATTCCAACACACCTGGTTCGAATGCATCAGGCTTCTACTGATCTTAAAGCTTAAATCAGTAACACAGGTCCTCTACAATCAGTGCAAATAGAAAAACATCAGAAGATCAAGGATCCAAAGTGCGTAGTTCTAACTAACAGTATTTCCATGGTCAGGGCCAAGGTACGGTTTTTATTTCACCAGACATAGTGCAAAACATTTCAATTGAGCCTGCACTATACCCTCAACAAAGTGCGTCGAAAAAAGCCGCCATGACAGATCAGTCACACGATAGCCGACTCTATTTACATTTTGTAAAAAATAAACAAAAGTTCGTCCTTATCGTCCCCGGAATGAAAATTGAATTTGCAGGCCAAAACATAAACACACTTCCACCAGATGTGAGCCGCCTTCTGGAACGGGCGTCCAGCTGCCACCGGGAAAAGATGACGCTGCATATTGATAAGAGTAATAATAGCTACAGTGGTTAGGTCTATCTGTGTTGAAACGGAGGGGTGTGTCATTCGCCCTAGTGCCCCACCCCCCTGATACCACGGCAACACCAACTGTATGACAGCCAGGGTGGGTTAATCCAGGCAGAAGCTTGACAGGGCCACTGATCTGTCTCTCTCTCTCTTTCCCTCTCTGCCCCCCTCTCTCTGAGCTCTCTCCGTGTCCATCCTCCCCTACCCCGCCCCTTGCTCCAGACGGCTCGTGCTGAATCCCACAGACGGTTTATTCTCGGTAAGCTTTTAATGACATGCACTAACAACGCTCGTGGGATTTCTCAAAGGCAGCACATACAGCAAATCGCTCGAGCTGAATATTTTTTTTCTATTTTTTTTCTGTAAAATAAAATAGGCTAAATAAAACATCTTTGTGGATGAGGCTTTCGTTTAGCAGCTGGAGTGGAAGCCGTAGTCGGTGATGCGTTTTCACTAAATGGTAAAAAAAAAAGGCTTAGAGTTGTTATAGTTAAAAACGATATGCATCATCGTTGGCTGTATGTAGCACATCTGAAGTCTCATCTGTATTAAAAAGTAATTTGTAACAGATGAGGGGGGTAATTATTGAGTTTATAGAACATATCACATATCGGCCTCTGTGTTCACGCCTGTATCGTTCAGAGTTGAGCGTTTTCACACAGAACCAAGCTTCATTCTGCGCGCTATTACCCTTCAAAAATCCGCGGATTATCAAGTGGCTAACTGGGAATTAGTTCCACTAAAACCCAGGATAATAACTTTCACTAACAGCATTACTACACTTATAAAATTCTCTATGAAGGCCTATACTTACATTTTGTATACTTCTAGTATACTATGCCAATTGTAGGCTCCTTTTAGTTCATTATAATATTCGGATTGTACTCATCTGAGACTGACAGCAACATCATGGATGTCGCTCGTGACTCGTCAGTGGGCTAACTTGTACACGTGTCTCTCCATGTCGCTGTTAACCCTCGTGCTGCCTTCGGGTCACAAGACCCAAAGGTTCATAACGAACCATCGTTGTGTTTACCCAATTTTACCCAATACAAAAACAAATTAAAATAATTTTCTTTTAACCTTTGCAATGTGGGGGGTCTGAGACAGCCCAACGGTTAAAAGAAAATGCTTCACTTTGTCTTTATATGCGGTAAATCTGTCGCAATACGACGGTGGGTCACAATGACTGATGGGTCAGAATGACCCGAAGATAACACAAGGGTTAAAGATGCCAAAGAAGACCGTCACAGAATACCACAACGTTCCCATCCAGAGGTGTCCATCGAGATAGGTTTATTGACATAATACTGACATTTGTAATTAAGGGTGGTTACCAGGTTTAGAAACAGATATCAATAACAGTTAGAGACCAATGTAATGTCATTTTAACTGGACCGTGAGACTCCGAACACTCAAAACATCTTTACACATTGCTTTTTGCTGTTCTATATTCACTTGTCGAATCTTCTTTCAATGTATCAAACCTTTAAAAAAGCAGCGGTCCAACTGAGGTCACGAAAACCAAACACATCATTGTTTTCTCATTTGAAAAATTAAACTAAGGGATATTAGTTTCTTGAGGCCGAAAGGAATTAAAACTTATAAACGATATAAACAGATCTTTAATAACACAGATATATCAGGGATGTTCAGTCACTGGGCTATCGGCAGACAAACAAATGGACGAAAAATTAATACTGGAATATTTTCACATAATGATTTTCACTTGATTCCGTTTAAGGGTGTATCTTGCGTAATTCCAAAGTATGTCCTTTCTCATTCAACACCTTGAAGTCCGGGTTCAACAGCCCAGGCGGGAAAACAAACACAGCGTTCTGGAAGGAGAATGTCTCACGAGGTTGGATGGATTCTAAACAGTTATCCTTCAAGATAGGCGCTCGCTTGTGTTGCCAGGCCCGCCCATTTCCTCCTTGCATCCAATCAATGGAATGTCTCTGTTATTCTTGTTTGTCCTTATTGGTCCCTGGTTTCTACCAGTCATCAACACTCAACCAATCACATGCAGCAGTCCCAAGGTTTCTGTGCAGGAACAGGAAGCGTGACGTCCGGTACCAAGGATCCACAGAGGAGTAGAGGACTATCGCGTGACCTGGAATAGAAAAACGAGATGTTACTTTTCACGTTTAGCTAGTTTAGCAGATGCTTTGATCCACAGCGACAGGACTTTTGGACAGGAGGTTTTGGCACCACTAATGCATGGTTAAATATGCGATTAAGGTTGATCATGACAGAGAACGTGGTGAGAGCCTCACGGGCCAGTCTGCTCTGATTGGACGACTCGTCCAAAAGAAGAGGGAGAAATCTAGGCAATACTAGTTAATGCCAGTACTAATACTGAAAGTTTAAGGGTTAGAAATAAAACCTATATCAATCTACAACTACCCATCTCGTTTCAGATTCCCAGTAACTAACGCAGTTAGTAATGTAGCTCCAAGCTGCCTCCCAGTATTGCAGCTCGCCTGAACAGCTGGGGGTCGACAGCTGCTGCCAGCTCCACTGTCACCCAGTCAGACCTGTGTTTAAAACCAGGGAGATCATCCAGAGAACAGGCTTCTCTGAGCTTCCCAGGCCCAGACCAGGCCTCAGCTAGACGCAGGACACCAGCCTTGTGGTGCTCAGTTAAACGTGTCTCTCTGGACTGGGATGAGATCCGTCTGCATCTCAGCCTCCCAGGGTCCCAGTCCTGCATCTCCACACAGCCTCCCAGGGTCTGCATCCTGCATCTCCACACAGCCTCCCAGGGTCCCAGTCCTGCATCTCCACACAGCCTCCCAGGGTCCCAGTCCTGCATCTCCACACAGCCTCCCAGGGTCCCAGTCCTGCATCTCAGCCTCCCAGGGTCTGCATCCTGCATCTCCACACAGCCTCCCAGGGTCTGCATCTTGCATCTCCACACAGCCTCCCAGGGTCCCAGTCCTGCATCTCAGCCTCCCAGGGTCTGCATCCTGCATCTCCACACAGCCTCCCAGGGTCTGCATCCTGCATCTCCACACAGCCTCCCTGGGTCCCAGTCCTGGTCTGTGTTTCATGTGTTGATTCATCAGATGCAGACACACAGGGTGTGTGTAGTTGAACGGCAGCAGGTCATCATGGAGAGCAGAGTTTGGACAGCCTTCCTTCCTGCTCTCTCTCTCTCTGGCCCGTCACTGGTCTAAACCCAGTGTGAACCCACAGTCATCCACTCTACCACCACTGTCTCCATCTACAATACTCTCCTTCACTTCTCACACACACACACACACACACACACACACACACACACACACACACACACACACACACACGCACACAAACACACAAGATAATGTGGCTAAGCAGAGATGGGATTTTTTGTACAGTAGTTTCGTTTATTACATTAAAAACACCAGGAACATTATTCAGGCTGACATTCTGCTGGCATAAGTACTTCCCAGAATATGAATCCAGTGGAAGCCAGCAGAGCAACATGCTGTACTTGTATAAATAAGACTGTTGTCCTTTTTTAGGAGTTTTGCCCTTTAAAAGTGGAACACAAGAAACTTTCGCAACAAATCATGCTACTTCTTGAACTGGTAAGAATGAAGTTAACACACACACACACACCAATATTTGCATACACGTGCACGCATGAACAGATTCATATTTTCAAACATTTTCATGCACACAAAACCTCACACCTGAGTTTCTATTTTGAAATATCTGCACCTATTAGTGTAATCTAATTAACAGCTGGCAGGGGTTCAATTGTTTTGTCCCAGCACCCACAGAGAGCTGTGTCAGGTGACGAAGGTGAGAGGGGCTTATATTTCCTGATCTCTCTCCCAGACCTCCTCCATCTCCTGCTCCCGTGCTCGCTGTTCAGGGACACACAGTCTAATCTTCGCGTTGCCGTGGCAGCGCTCCAGAACCCTCGCCATGGAGACCCCGGACAGCGAGGGCGTGAGGTGGAGATTCAGGACTGCGCCTCTCTGGGTCGCTAACGGTAACCCCCCCACCACCCACCCCCATCCCCCCCCCCCATCCCCCCCCCCCCCCCCCCCACCCCCCCACCCCCAAAAGCATCTTCTGAAATAACAAAATATATAGGAGGGGAGGAGAGGAGTAAGCGAGGAGGGCGGAGGAAGGTGGGTCATCATCTCACCAGGTTGGTGTCTGTACACCCTCTCCTCTTCCCTCCCCTCCCCTCTGGTATCTTGGCATCTTGTTTGTATGTTTGTTTGTTTTTCCTCCTTTGTTTTGTTTCTCTGTGATTCTTTTGAAGTTCCATCCAAGATGCGCATACATCTCAAAGACAGGACCCCACCGCAAGCCTCTCTCTCTCTCCCTCTCTCTCATCCTATCTCTGCCTGTCTTTCTCTCTCTCCCTCTCTCTCATCCTATCTCTGCCTGTCTTTCTCTCTCTCCCTCTCTCTCATCCTATCTCTGCCTGTCTTTCTCTCTCTCCCTCTCTCTCATCCTATCTCTGCCTGTCTTTCTCTCTCTCCCTCTCTCTCATCCTATCTCTGCCTGTCTTTCTCTCTCTCCCTCTCTCTCATCCTATCTCTGCCTGTCTTTCTCTCTCTCCCTCTCTCTCATCCTGCTGCCAAGTGGAAGTAGGACAGGCTGCCTCAGCACACCTGCAGTATCTGCATCAGTGCTGCTAGTGAGAGAAGTAGAGGACTGCCATGCTTTCTGCTGCTGCTCGAGCTGGGAGTGGAGTTTAGGAGAGAGAGAGAGAGACAGGATAATGAGAGAGGAGGGGGAGAGGTGGAGAGATGGAAGGAGAGAGAGATGGAGGGAAAGAGAGAGATGGAGGGAAAGAGAAGGAAGAAGATGGAGGAAGAGATGGGAATAGGAGAGAGATGGACGAGAGACCCTGAGGGAGAGAGTAACAAAAAAAAAAACGTCATCGTCGTGGCCGCGGTTGTCAGAGCGACGGCGGAGCCCCACCTTGGTGGTCTTGACCTTGCTGCCGGTGCTGCAGCTCCACCCCTTCTGGTCTGGCAGGACCTTGCACTCCTCCCCCTGCATGCAGGGCTGCATCTGGCACCACCAGCGCTGGGCCACGATGGAGGCTGCAGGGTACAAACACTCTGATCAGCACTGGTACACTGGAGCACACACACTCTGATCAGCACTGTTACACTGGAGCACACACACTCTGATCAGCACTGGTACACTGGAGCACACACACTCTGATCAGCACTGTTACACTGGAGCACACACACTCTGATCAGCACTGGTACACTGGAGCACACACACTCTGATCAGCACTGTTACACTGGAGCACACACACTCTGATCAGCACTGGTACACTGGAGCACACACACTCTGATCAGCACTGGTACACTGGAGCACACACACTCTGATCAGCACTGTTACACTGGAGCACACACACTCTGATCAGCACTGGTACACTGGAGTACACACACTCTGATCAGCACTGTTACACTGAAGCACACACACTCTGATCAGCACTGTTACACTGGAGCACACACACTCTGATCAGCACTGTTACACTGGAGTACACACACTCTGATCAGCACTGTTACACTGGAGTACACACACTCTGATCAGCACTGTTACACTGGAGACACCCCCAAAAAAACTACAACCCTGAACTACATTTCTTCACGATGCTTATAAAAAGACCTGCTCACAGCTTACCGTCCACACAAGATGGCGCCGCCCTTGTTGTCCCGGCAACCTGTCCGGGAAAACAGGAGCACTTGACGGTCTGAGATCGTTCCTCGATCTTGTTCTTGTTACAGCATCGATGAGCAGCGATCACCTCACAGGTCCCTGCCTTCACGTGCACTGAGGAGAGGAGAGAACTGTTAGACTAGACCCAACACGTCTGTAGAGACAGGACAGAGCTGTGTTTGTGTTTCATAGACACAAAGACAGCTACACCATCAAAAAGCAAACAACTTGAAGGCACAGACAGGTTGTGTTTACGCTGAGGTCTGAGTTGAACCAGCTACACCCATAGACCCATAGATTTTTTTAAAGGGACAATAAAAAACAATCACATCTACCCACGTTATACAGTATATATATATATATTTGTTTTATTCTTTTTCACTGGATCAAATATCAATACAACGGTAGTTTTGATATGAATCTCCTGTCAGCTAGGATCTTTTATACATGGTCGGCAAGATGAGGCGAGGTAGAGAAAGTTTCAATGTGCTTTTAGATCAGCTCTAATTACACCTGTAAAGATTTTCAATTTGGGTTCTCGGGATGAAAGTAGATTGAAAAAGTGCTTCCAACTCCACGCTGCAGCGTAATCCCAAAACCTCATCTACAACATTAACCTTTTCATGTTCCTGTTAAATTTGCCTGAAAACGCCTAAACAGCATACCCAAAGTAAATTGGAAGCTGTTCTTGAACCATTTGGAGTACATGCATGTAAATGATCTCTTTTGAAAGCTGACACTCTGAAGTTATGTCCCCTGTTGTCAGGACCCCTGTCAGTCCTTCTAGTGTTGAGTAATAGAAGCTTGAACACAAGGAAAGTGAAAATTTCTATTTCCGCCTAGATTTTGTTTTGAAAACAGAGGCCTGAAGAGGCCTAGAGGTGGTAGGTATTATCTGGAAGACTAAATTGGACCACAGGTTGAAGCCTTACCCAATTCAAATCAAAAGTCAAACATAATACCACAATATATTCATATTTGACACATGTTTTTATAAGAGTACATCCAGGAATTTTCTAAAAGGGTCTTTTGGAGACTCCAAAATGACCCTTTGTAACCAAGGTCAAGGTCAAATAAAAAGGTATTATTTTTCATAATTGTTATCTCTGGCCCATCTCTGGTACTTAGAAATATCATATATAATAGCTAAATCCCTAATTAGTAATACTGAAACACAAAAACTGAAGCATGAACACATTGGAGTGCTTTATCTGATTCCAAGGATTGGCGCACAAAGAACACTGATTCTGTCAACCATATTGCGCAATCGACTGTTATTTTGAAGGCTCCACAGACGCATACAAATGAGGTATTGGCATTTTCAGCTAGCTGTCAGCTACAAGGCTAACGAGCTAATTTCAGAGCCAGTCGAAGCCAGTTCGAGAAATTTGTTTAGAACGAGTGTGGGGGGGGGGGGCGGGGGGGGGCAGGACGCACAGACCTAGTTGGCTTTAGAGGGCTGTCAACGGGGCATGGAAGCTCCTATTGGGTCGAACAAGGTGTCAATCAAAAGGGGAGGGTTCAACGGACATTTTGAGACCTTCATTTTGTAAATACTCCGTTGATAAATCGGAGAAAATAACACTTTTATGTGAACAAGTTGTTTCTTCCGTCGGCTAACTTGCATAATGAAACAAAGGATAATGGCTATTCATGAACGTAAAACATTGTATTTGGACGAATTACTTTACATGGTTAGATACTTTGAACCCTTGGGACTTACGCAGATCAAGTTTTGATGGCATGATTTGCACACCTGGACCTATTTGAACAACTTAGGGTGAGTACAACTTTTTTCTTTGGCATTGTTGAAGGAATGTTCACCGGAAAAAGACGTTGACTTTGCTTGCTATTGCGACTTGATCTTGAATTGGTTTATTTCAATGGAAGCACAAGAATCGTAGCTTTCCAACGATGTATAACATGTGTAGCGTCTAAAAAATATATTTTTTAGAATTTAGTGCGTCGTAACTGAGGAAGGGGGAGGCAGCATTTTTGTCTCGCGGGCGAAACAGGAGCGTAAACAGGTTAAAAAAACATTTTGCTTCCAATCAATAAGGTGCCGTTCACGTACCCACAAAAGGCCAGACAACAATGACCAATTGAGTGGTTTTTGGAACAGAAACTCAATGATGCCTAAACAGGTAGGGTCTCTGCCCTTGGTTTGATTAGTGAAAACAGAGGAGAAAGCCCTCAGGTCAAAGTTAATTTCAGAAGTTGGAATTGCTTTAAATAGCATATTCAGACTTGTTCAGGCAGAGAGGGAGTGGGCGGGGTTAGCTGAGAGAGGCTGATTGAAAGTCCCTGAAGGAGGAGAATCACTCCTTCAGAATCAGGGATGAGACTGGGCTGTTAGGGAAAGAGGTTGGGGCTGGAGCTGAGGTTATGGATAGAGGCTGGAGACTGGGCTGTTAGGGAAAGACGTTGGGGCTGGAAGCTGGGCCTGAGGTTGGGGGGGGTCGAAGCCTGGGCTGGCGCTGGGACTGGAGGCTGGGGCAGGAGGCTGGGACTGGAGGCTGGGGCAGGAGGCTGGGACTGGAGGCTGGGGCAGGAGGCTGGGACTGGAGGCTGGGGCAGGAGGCTGGGACTGGAGGCTGGGACTGGAGGCTGGGACTGGAGGCTGGGGCAGGAGGCTGGGGCAGGAGGCTGGGGCAGGAGGCTGGGACTGGAGGCTGGGACTGGAGGCTGGGACTGGGACTGGAGGCTGGGGAAGGAGGCTGGGGCTGGAGGCTGGGGCAGGAGGCTGGGACTGGAGGCTGGGGCAGGAGGCTGGGACTGGAGGCTGGGGCAGGAGGCTGGGACTGGAGGCTGGGGCTGGAGGCTGGGACTGGAGGTCGGGGCAGGAGGCTGGGACTGGAGGCTGGGGCAGGAGGCTGGGACTGGAGGTCGGGGCAGGAGGCTGGGGCTGGAGGCTGGGGCTGGAGGCTGGGGCAGGAGGCTGGGACTGGAGGCTGGGGCAGGAGGCTGGGACTGGAGGCTGGGGCTGGAGGCTGGGACTGGAGGCTGGGACTGGAGGTCGGGGCAGGAGGCTGGGACTGGAGGCTGGGGCAGGAGGCTGGGACTGGAGGTCGGGGCAGGAGCCAGGACCATGCTGGGTCTAATCAGTGGTCCACCCAGGTCTCCAGAACCCTCCAGTCAAGGTCCCAGCCTCTCGCACCCAGTCCCAGCATGCACCACGGGTGGGGAGGTCAGGGGCCTGGGCACGACCCTGGTGAGGGGACTCGTCCAGGAGACAGAGAGTGTCGCTTAAAGCATCTGCTAAATGAATACATTGTTATTATTTTAAGTGCAGACAAGCAGAAAGGAATACATCAAGGTTGTTTCACCACCAACCTGAACTGACAAGTATGCAACATATCTTGTGAATATCTACACGTCAAATGCCAGTACTTTGAGGTTTGTACTATATGTGAATAAATCTGAAAAAAAAATTGACATTCTTTGATTGGTTTTAATTGTATGAAATCAATGATTGATGTAACACTATAATAATAATCATCATAATAATGCTTATATTAAATAAGGATTCCCATGTACAAAAACACATTCCCTCCGCACAAAAACATATTTAATATTTGACCTGTGTATTTAAAACTGCGGTAATTGAATTACCATCAGGTTTGTGAGAAAGTCTCTATTTGGACAAGCTGTCAGCAGATACAGAGGGAAGACTAAATATTTGTCCAATTAACTAACACATGTCAAATGCTATTAGCCTCCCAGTAAGACTGCTGTGCCATTAGCATGTTGCTATTAGCGTGAAGACAGAGAACAGATGACACATCGTTCGTCTCCAGAATGGAGGCCATCTATAAATAAAACATCAGAGTTTACAGCATCCGTCTCCAAAGACAGAGTATAGACCTACTGGAGGCACATCCTTCACACAAGCTTATTTCTCTTTTAACACAAGCAATTATAATCCCTTTAAGTTGCTGTCACATTTATGAATAGATTGTTGACGAGCGACAAACATTAATTAATAAATAAAAGAGTAATATTTCCCCTTCGAGTTTATTTATGAAATCAGTTCAGGGGAAGATGCTTCAACACTGTCAGTCATGAGTCTTGAGATGGAGAATATTAAACCTTGCGCTTCTCAAAAACAATCTCTAAAAGGTTTGTTTTCTATCATTATGCAAAAACAGTACAATAAAGTGGAGAGAAAGTCAAGGTTCAGGAGAAATCTGCCAATTTATTAAGAGGCACAAAACCACAACCCAAAAATGTTATATGTACAAGAAACTAGGTCATTTCAGCAACAGAAATTGAATATTAATGGTATTTTCTCAACACTGTATCCCAAAAATATAGACAACCATTAATAACTCTTCTCCATGAAATACCTTACAGGTAACATGCCTTCTTCAACTGTGTATGATCTGATTGACAGCTGTACTGTCCTATCAAAAAGCATCTTGCCAGCTCTTACGCAGTGTCTGCTCTTATCCGCACCGATGGGGAACCCTGGAAACGCGACCATTTCACGGCACCCGGGCGCGGATCATTAAACTCTGGTCCTACTGATCAGCTGCAGACACAAACCTCTTCAGGAGCCCCACAGGGTTCTGTGGCAGGAAGAATCATATTGTATTTGTAAAGCCCTCTGTAAAACCGCTTATTAAAGAGGGCTTCACACATGCTCGAGGGAAAGGGGGCGGGGGTGGGGGGGGGGAATGACTCATCCAATCAGGCATTGTGGGAGCCCGGTCCAGCCAGCTACAGGTGACAGGGCTGTGAGGAGGGTTCAGGCCATCTGGGTGTGAGCAGAGATCAGCTCGACGTGACAACCTCCAGTCATCCTGCTCAACAACACCACACAGGAGACACTGGAGATGAGAGGGAGAGGGGAGAACAGGGAGGAGAGGAGAGAGGAGAGGGGGACGAAAAAAGAGAGAACAAGGAGGAGAGAGAATAAGAAAAGAGGAGCTTGAGGAGGAAGAGAATAGAATGAAGAGAGTGAAGAGAAAGGAGAAAATACAGAGGAGAGAAAAGGGAGAGAGACAAGAGACAGAATAGAGAAGAAAGAGAGAAGATAGAAGAGAAGGAGGGAGAGGGGAAAGCTGGCAGGGCTGTCTCTGAGATCGTTCGGTTGTATTAATGTCGAATCAAAATGTTATTTCCCGACAGACCTGTTACCATGGGCAGTTTCTCCTCCAAACCCCCCCCGCCAACCCCGGCCAGGAAACAAGCTTCTCTGTCCACCCAGGCACGACCCTCGGGTCCGGCTTCATCACAAATTAAGAGGGAGAAGAAAACAAAATGTCCTCACTTCCTCTTCTGACCTTCCTCTAATGCAGGACCTGCTCCATCGCTCTCAGACGGTTACCAGGGAGATCAGAGTGGAGCTGCCGGAGACACGATCAGTGCACTCCTCGACCACAGCAGGAACAAGAGAAACACACTTCTAATCAAATAAAACTTGTACAGCCCTTTTCACAAGCGATGTCACAGAGGGCTTCACAAATCAGCACCTGTAACCAACCTCAACCCTAAGACAGAACAATTGATGAAACGTTGGGAGGAGCAATTCAGTGAGGGATCTGCCTGTCTCTGTCTGTCTGTCTGTCTGTCTGTCTGTCTGACTGTCTGACTGTCTGACTGTCTGACTGCCTGTTATTCTATCAGGTCAGCTTCAACAAACCCAACCACAGCACAGTCACCATACCAGAGCTCACAACAACCAATCAGACAAGCAGAAAACAGCCTATCAAGGAGCCGGAGACAAATCACACTGTGGAAAACAGCCTATCAAGGAGCTGGAGACAAATCACACTGTGGAAAACAGCCTATCAAGGAGCTGGAGACAAATCACACTGTGGAAAACAGCCTATCAAGGAGCTGGAGACAAATCACACTGTGGAACAATATCACATGAAATGTACAGCCGTGGCGACGTACATTTTGTGTTTGCAAAGCTTGCTGGGACTTGGCATAAAATAACTGCTAACATAATTTCAGTAAGTCATATCATCAGCACAGGGGAAAGTGTGAACTAGTTCTAGCCAGGTGAAATCACTATCATTCTGATTGGATTTTAAGAGCAGATTAATTGATGTAAAAGAGGGGACTATTTGCATATATTGAAAATGTCCGCCCCAAAAAAGCTTAAAAATATATTATATGTGCCTTATTGTATTCCAGTATTCTATAGAAACATGTGAAAACTCTATCCTCAAATACTGAACCAGCAAACTTTGCAAAACACAACATTTGTCATTGCCAAAACCTATGGCCACGACTGTACCTCAAACGGGTGCTGTTATTCCGTCCGTATAAAGTAAACACACTCAGTGTGGTGAAGGGATGATAGTTTTACAGTAAATCGTCCACTAGGTTTAGGATGAGGAGAAGAGTATGTTTAATTGGATTACCGTTTCAGAAAAGACTGAGTCATTTCTTCTGTGAAGTAGACCTGCTGCGCTGACAACCACCCTCTGCTCAGGATACACACACACTAACTGACACACACAGGATACACACACACTAACTGACACACACAGGAGATACCACACACTTTCAGCTTACACAAGCTGCTGTTTACCAGCTCAACACAGCCCAACACAGACAGCTTTCAGGAGACTGGCATGACATGTTATCACCTTAAAAAACGGTTTATTTGGAGAGACTTGCAGTTGTTTGATTCCTTCTGAAGTCGAACCAGACAAACACTTGAGAAGAAACTTCTTTTTTTTTCTCCCATAGAACGGTGTGATTATCAGTTCAGGTTCTGGGTTAATAAGTATGACACAACCAGCTGTTAACAAACACCTCAACGGAAAACATTTCAATAGACCCGTTCAGACACACAGTGGTGGTAGACAAGCTGAGGCATGAAGGTCACAGGACAATGTTTATAGTGCATAGGGAAAAACATTTAGCCAACAGATGTTAATGTCAGCCTACAAGTCTGTCAACAGATTGCATTATTCAATCAGGCAGATATTACAGCCGTGGCCAAAAGTATTGGGAGCGACATACATTTTGTGTTTGCAAAGCTTGCTTTTGGCCTTGGCATAAAATAACTGCTAACATGATTTCAGTAAGTCATATCATCAGCACAGGGGAAAGTGTGAACTATTTCTAGACAGGTGAAATCACTATCATTGGGTGTGCTTTGCCTTCGGCAAGGGCACAACCTTTGTTCTCTCACATATATATTATTATTTTTATTATTCTTTTTGCCCCCCTAAAACTCAGTCAATATTTGGCCTACATAGACAACCTAGGTGTCAAAAGTTTCGTCTTGGTACCGATTGAGTTGCTTGTATTGGGATTTACGTTCCGTTGCATGGTTTAGGCTTAGGTTAAGTTTTTGTGGCGAAAAGTGAAGCTAACGGTGGCTAATTTGCTAGCCACAGTCACTGACGTTACTAACGTCACTACGTCACTAACGTCACGAAAACACGCGTGACTACCTCTAGCAGAACATTAGTTTAGCAGCTCGTTAACTTCTGGGAGATAGCTAAGCTAACTACTTTACTGCAAGGCAGCTGCAGAAACGCCACAAGCAAAGAGGCCAGGGTGATAACTATTTACTAATTTTACTTTGTGATATGACACACAATTGTGATGTGTAATGTACAATATAAGCTGATATTATTAAGGAAGTACATCTACTTTCGGAAACAGTAGTTTACTATTTCACTGAAGTATTAGCATCATGACATTAGCCTCTGTTGCCCGGGCAACACATACTACAGTGGTCTATGATGCATCTGTTTTCAATCGTTAAAATAAACATTCCTCACAAATACGTTTTCGTTGTAGGATTTATTATGACATTAGATTACAAGTAAACGATTTGTGGGTGAAATTATCATTACCTGTCGTTTCAAACCAGTGTAGCTCACTGCAACGCTGTAGCCTACGCGAGACACTACAAAAACATCTACACAGCTGTTTAGAAAGTCAAACGGCAACAGAACATGTTCGGCACTCCCCTTACTTAAATCAAAAGTCTAACTACTAACCTGAACTTCATTGCCACAGCCTAAACGTTGTCCATCTGTTCATGAAAATAATTAATTTCAGCCTAAACCGTACAACGGAACGTTAAATCCAATTCAACCAACGCAATCGCTACCAAGACGAACACAGCAGTAGTCTAGTACTGTACTGTAGTAGTACAATTTACCGGGTCAGCTTCTCCACACAGGGCTATATCGCACTTGGCGTTGTTACTGACAATGATCGCTACCAGTGAGCTTTTTATGAATGAGCGATTTTCCACTAAATAAATGTCAAGCTTATTTACGTTTTGGGGGGCATATTTTCAGTTAGCAGATGGTACTGTTTGAATCGCGATTCCATCTTCTACTGCCGGGTAACGTCGTAGAATAATCTTCAAAGGGGGTTCTTTATTAATGAATGAATGCAATGAGTAGGCTAAATGCCTGAAAATATCATGAGAAGGGAAAAACTTAAAATGACGTTTAAGTCATAGAGATTAGGTCAATTTTTAGACCGGTCTGCCATAATTATTCGTTTTGATTCAACGATGAGGCTGCCTCTTGCAGGGGAAATGAGAAGACATCTATTTCATTCTACACTTCACTCATATTTTCAGTTGTAAATGAGCAGCAAAAAAGAAGCTTTTAAATCTATGTAATCTTTATAAATAATAAGTATGCATTTTTATATAAAATATACAGAAATATCAGTTGTAAAAATGTCATTCAAAAACGGACCCCTGTGCAACCGACGAAAGCAAGCACACCCTACAATTTCCCCAGAAATTGTACCCTCTCTAGTTCGGATTGGATTTTAAGAGCAGATTGACTGCCGTAAAAGAGGGGATTATTTGCAAATATTGAAAATGTTCCCCCCAAAAAGCTAAAAAAAATATGAAATGTGCCTTATTGTATTCCAGTATTCTATAGAAACATGTGAAAACTCTTTCCTCAAATACTGAACCATTAACACAACATTTGTCATTGCCAAAACTTATGGCCACATCACAGACCCCTCACTGTAATCAGAATACTATATAGGTTACAGCAGTAACACATACATGTGAATGAGTTAAAGATAGAATAGACCGTTCACCAGAAAAAGCCCCCCCCCCCTTGACCAGCATGGCCCCTCCCCCTTGACTCAAGAGGCTCCTCCTCATGAGGGTCCCCATCCCGGCCGTGCCAAATGACGTTGTGTCCTTGGGCAAGGCACTTCACCCTACTTGCCTCGGGGGGAATGTCCCTGTACTTACTGTAAGTCGCTGTGGATAAGAGCGTCTGCTAAATGACTAAATGTAAATGATGGAAGAAGCCCCTCCCCCTGTCTCAATAGGCCCCTCCCCCAGCCTGAGGAGGCCCCTCCCCTGGACGGAGGGCCCAAGAGAGTGGGAAGAAACAGATGAAGCATCCCGATGAAGGATTAATGGCACCCTCGCGCCGGGCTTAAGTCCTTGTCAGGCCTATCCATCTGGCTGCCCCCACACATGATCAATCCCCTGCCAGCACACAGGCCAACAGGCCATCCCGTTATTAAACACAGGGCCAGCCTGTTATTAAACACAGGGCCAGCCGCAATGAAGAGACAACACTTAACAAATGAACTGTCTCCACGGTCTGCTGTCCACCTGACAGCTCCAGAGAAGGCAGGAAGCAGGAAGCTGTGTGTTATTTAAACTATGAGAGCTGAGAGAGAGGTATGCAGCCACATCAAGTCCTCCCAGCCGTCTGCTTTTCCTTCGACCAAATGAAGTGATGTGAACTTGATTCTATTCTGTATCTTGCTATTCCGTCAGCCCCGCTGTGGTTTGAGGTGTGACTGTTCTGTTAAGCAGGATCCCTGGGGGTAGGCTGGGCTAAAATAGGCTATGCTAGGTTAGGCTGGCTGGGCTGGGCGAGGATAGGTCAGGCAGGGCTAGTTCAGGCTGTGCTGGGCTAGGCTAAGCTAGACAAGGCTAGTTCAGGCTAGGCTAGGTCAGGCTGTGCTGGGCTAGGCTAAGCTAGACAAGGCTAGTTCAGGCTAGGCTAGGTCAGGCTGTGCTGGGCTAGGCTAAGCTAGACAAGGCTAGTTCAGGCTAGGCTAGGTCAGGCTGTGCTGGGCTAGGCTAGGCTAGACAAGGCTAGTTCAGGCTAGGCTAGGTCAGGCTGTGCTGGGCTAGGCTAGGCTAGACAAGGCTAGTTCAGGCTAGGCTAGGTCAGGCTGTGCTGGGCCGTGCTAGGCTAGACAAGGCTAGTTCTGGCTGGGCTAGGTCAGGCAAGGCTAGATTGGTGTAGAGATAGAGTGGTAGACAGAGAGAGAGAGAGAGAGAGAGAGAGAGAGAGAGAGAGAGAGAGAGAGAGAGAGAGAGATAGGTAGGTATAGAGATGGAGAGGGGGGATTGGGAGACTGCATTTTAAAACCTTATAGTTCACTTCACTCATCCAGCCAGGGCAAACACAGGAGAGTGTGCTGGACCAAGATAATACAGGAGGATGGTGTGGGCGTGTGAGCGTGTGTGTGTGTGTGTGTGCATACGCTTGTGTGTGTGTGCATGAGCTTGTGTGTGTGTGCATGAGCTTGTGTGTGTGTGCATACCCTTGTGTGTGTGCTTGCGCTTGTGTGTGTGTGTGCATGCGCTTGTGTGTGTGCTTGCGCTTGTGTGTGTGTGTGCATGCGCTTGTGTGTGTGTGTGTGTGTGTGTGTGTGCATGAGGAGGAGACTCTCGTAAAAGTCTGTCAGGATTTATATGATCTGACTGTGCCTTTACAGGAACGAGCTTTCAAACGACAGTTATTAAAGCAAATGTGTTTAATTCACGACCGGGGCCCGTCAATCTGTCACAGTAATAACAGCAGGGAATTAGCCCTGCGAGACCACGTCCCACTCTCCAGACATATTCTCTGCCTCATTGTAATAGCGCCGTGCCAGAGCGCGGTTTGAGCTAGACCAGGTAAGATCAGTGAACTCAGCAATACTGCTCTGTCCTCGGGAGAGAGGCTTCTTCTCCTGAACAGGAAGAAGCTCACCATCTGGCAAACCGAAAGGTTATTTGCTACTTCGGTTAATGTCAAATAAATATCCCTGTATGGAGAACGAAAAATCCTGTCAAACCGTGTGATTAATCCAGAACTAACAGTCTTCGTTGTGCGTTGCTTCACAGGAACATACATCAGTGTTCTGTCGAGACAGAGAGGTGAGTGCCGACTCACTGCGCTCCATCGTCAGGGAGACAGCACCCTGCGAAGAGATTAGGCCTTCCGCACTCACCAAACCCAATCAAACTTTATTTGTACAGCCCTTTTCACAAGCAATGTCACAGAGGGCTTCACATACGCCCATAGATCAGCACGTATAACTAAGCTTAACCCTCAGAGAGGACAAGGACGAGCACCCAGGAACACTCAAGAGAGAAAAAACGGAAGAATCCTTAGGAGGAGCAGTTCAGTGAGAACAATACATTATTCTGTTGGGCTCTAACAACAGTTTTCTTTTAGGGCTGTAACAACACCATCTACAGCAGGGCTGTAACAACACTACAGCAGGGCTGTAACAACCCTACAGCAGGACTGTAACAACACTACAGCAGGGCTGTAACAACCCTACAGCAGGACTGTAACAACACTACAGCAGGGCTGTAACAACACTACAGCAGGGCTGTAACAACACTACAGCAGGGCTGTAACAACCCTACAGCAGGACTGTAACAACACTACAGCAGGGCTGTAACAACCCTACAGCAGGGCTGTAACAACACTACAGCAAGGCTGTAACAACACTACAGCAGGGCTGTAACAACACTACAGCAGGGCTGTAACAACACTACAGCAGGGCTGTAACAACACTACAGCAGGGCTGTAACAACACTACAGCAGGGCTGTAACAACACTACAGCAAGGCTGTAACAACACTACAGCAGGGCTGTAACAACACTACAGCAGGGCTGTAACAACCCTACAGCAGGGCTGTAACAACACTACAGCAGGGCTGTAACAACACAGTCTATAGCAGGGCTGTAACAACCCTACAGCAGGGCTGTAACAACACTACAGCAGGGCTGTAACAACACTACAGCAGGGCTGTAACAACACAGTCTATAGCAGGGCTGTAACAACACTACAGCAGGGCTGTAACAACCCTACAGCAGGGCTGTAACAACACTACAGCAGGGCTGTAAAAACACTACAGCAAGGCTGTAACAACACTACAGCAGGGCTGTAACAACACTACAGCAGGGCTGTAACAACACAGTCTATAGCAGGGCTGTAACAACACTACAGCAGGGCTGTAACAACCCTACAGCAGGGCTGTAACAACCCTACAGCAAGGCTGTAACAACACTACAGCAGGGCTGTAACAACCCTACAGCAAGGCTGTAACAACACTACAGTAGGGCTGTAACAACACTACAGCAGGGCTGTAACAACACTACAGCAAGGCTGTAACAACACTACAGCAGGGCTGTAACAACACTACAGCAGGGCTGTAACAACACTACAGCAGGGCTGTAACAACACTACAGCAGGGCTGTAACAACCCTACAGCAGGGCTGTAACAACACTACAGCAGGGCTGTAACAACACAGTCTATAGCAGGGCTGTAACAACCCTACAGCAGGGCTGTAACAACACTACAGCAGGGCTGTAACAACACTACAGCAGGGCTGTAACAACACAGTCTATAGCAGGGCTGTAACAACACTACAGCAGGGCTGTAACAACCCTACAGCAGGGCTGTAACAACCCTACAGCAAGGCTGTAACAACACTACAGCAGGGCTGTAACAACCCTACAGCAAGGCTGTAACAACACTACAGTAGGGCTGTAACAACACCATCTACAGCAGGGCTGTAACAACACCATCTACAGCAGGGCTGTAACAACACTACAGCAAGGCTGTAACAACACTACAGAAGAGCTGTAACAACACTACAGCAAGGCTGTAACAACACTACAGCAGGGCTGTAACAACACAGTCTACAGCAGGGCTGTAACAACACTACAGCAGGGCTGTAACCACACAGTCTATAGCAGGGCTGTAACAACACTACAGCAGGGCTGTAACAACACTACAGCAGGGCTGTAACAACCCTACAGCAGGGCTGTAACAACCCTACAGCAAGGCTGTAACAACACTACAGCAAGGCTGTAACAACCCTACAGCAAGGCTGTAACAACACTACAGCAAGGCTGTAACAACACTACAGCAGGGCTGTAACAACACTACAGCAGGGCTGTAACAACACCATCTACAGCAGGGCTGTAACAACACTACAGCAAGGCTGTAACAACACTACAGAAGAGCTGTAACAACACTACAGCAAGGCTGTAACAACACTACAGTAGGGCTGTAACAACACCATCTACAGCAGGGCTGTAACAACACCATCTACAGCAGGGCTGTAACAACACCATCTACAGCAGGGCTGTAACAACACTACACCAAGGCTGTAACAACACTACAGCAAGGCTGTAACAACACTACACCAGGGCTGTAACAACACTACAGCAGGGCTGTAACCACACAGTCTATAGCAGGGCTGTAACAACACTACAGCAGGGCTGTAACAACACTACAGCAGGGCTGTAACAACACAACAGCAGGGCTGTAACAACACAACAGCAGGGCACCACCCTCTCTGTTGCATATAACAGCCGCCATCAACGTGCTCATCATTCTCAATTATTCACCTCATCAAACTGATGAGTTTTACACATCCCTGGGGGGGGGGGGGGGGGGGGGGCGTGTTCAGCCTCACTGATTGGACATGTGACTGCAGATCAAGAGCTAGCAGGTACAAATCCACCCATAATTCTGAGTGTATATTTGTTTATGATTTTTTTAAGTGAACATTTTATTACACTATAATATTATACTACTACAAATGTTTCTTAAGTGGTTTATTTACTTAACATTGGTAATGTAGATCTGGTGACTTTCCCCTGAGCCTTGGAAATACAGAAAGGTCTTTGACTCCAACCGAAAAAAGTTGGTTAGAACTATGCACAATTCTTGTTTTTTCAGTTTTACTTTCTACATGAACTATTGTTATGTCGCTTTGGATGAAAGCGACATCAAGCAGTGAATCAACTGTAATGTAGAAGGATAGGGTTGTGAGTGCCTGCGATACTATTTCATAATGTGATGGTTTTAATAAAGGAAGCTCTAACGGTTGCTTGCTTGAAGATCCAGAACCGAGGGTTGTGGTTTGGAGAAGATGGAAGCTGCAGTTAGAAGCTATTGGGCCTTTAATGTGTATATTTCTGAGAGAAAGAGAGAGAGATAGAGAGAGAGAGAGAGAGAGAGAGAGAGAGAGAGAGAGAGAGAGAGAGAGAGAGAGAGAGAGAGAGAGAAAGTGAGAAAGAGAGTATATATATATATATTCATTTGAACTCCACATGAACTGTGTAAATGTAAATTCTTGTTTGCACACAGAAGCATGCCTGGGAGCAGAGGGAGCAGCTTGGGACTGTGCAGTAAAAGCCCGGTCACAGGGTCTAAAAATACTTCACAATAAGAGCCCGGTCACAGGGTCTAAAAATACTTCACAATAAGAGTCCGGTCACAGGGTCTAAAAATACTTCACAATAAGAGCCCGGTCACAGGGTCTAAAAATACTTCACAATAAGAGCCCGGTCACAGGGTCTAAAAATACTTCACAATAAGAGCCCGGTCACAGGGTCTAAACATACTTCACAATAAGAGCCCGGTCACAGGGTCTAAAAATACTTCACAATAAGAGCCCGGTCACAGGGTCTAAAAATACTTCACAATAAGAGCCCGGTCACAGGGTCTAAAAATACTTCACAATAAGAGCCCGATCACAGGGTCTAAAATACTTCACAATAAGAGCCCAGTCACAGGGTCTAAAATACTTCACAATAAGAGCCCAGTCACAGGGTGTAAAAATACTTCACAATAAGAGCCCAGTCCCAGGCTTTAAAAAGGTATGTTCGCCATAAAAACGCAAAACCTTGAGATAACACTAAGAACGAAACGATACAAAACGGCACAAACACGCCGGTAACCGAGAGCGATAACAACTAATAGACGGGACAAAAGAAACGGATATGTTGGATTCCAGGTGTGCGTGATGATGATGGACAAGACGGGCGATGCAGTACAACCCAGGTGACCTCGCGTGCCGGAGGGGAGGAGCAGGAAGACAGACGCGGTCCCAGTGAACCCCACCTCCAGCCTGCTCCGTCTGTTCCTCACGCCTCCTACTCTGCCCAGGAGTCTCAGCGCAGAGCCCTGGGGCGACTCGACTAATCACAGCTTGATGACTGTTTTCCAATGAGAGGGCAGAGGACCTGCTGCGGTACAAAGCTCTTGCTTTCGGTGTTTCGGATGTTTGAGGATGTTTCAACCTGGTTGCATTTGAATAGTGTAGGTTCTATGGCAGCTCTCTCTCTTCCTCCCTCCATCTCTCTCTCTCTCTCTTCCTCCCTCCATCTCTCTCTCTCTTCCTCCCTCCATCTCTCTCTCTCTCTCTCTCTCTCTTTCTGCTTACATTCCTCACGGTTTCTCTCTCTATTTCTCCTCGTTTCATTATTTGTTTCTCTTTTCTCTTTTTCCTTCCCTCTCACTCTCCCTCCATTCCCTCTCTTCCTTTTTACTTCTCTCCCTCCCACTCCCTCCCTCCCTTCTTTCCCTCCGCCTCCCTCATTTCACTCCTTCCCATTCTCCTTGCCTGTCTCTCTCTCCCTCCTTCTCCATCCCTCTCTCTCTCATTTCTCCCTCCCACTCCCCCTCAGATGTGCAGGTCCTCTGGGTTGTGTGGTCTTATTACCGAGCCGTGTGCTCTGAGCGTCTCTCGTCGGCGCACGCTGAAAGGTTCAATTGGTTCTGGCGAGGGCCCCCACCCCGATAAAACAGAGGGGCTAAAGAGGTTTGTTTGTCGGGCACACCTTGACATGACCTCCACAGGCAGGGGAGCCAGCCTGGTGATTACCTCGGTGTAGCGACAGCAGTGGGCCGCTAGAACTCCTCTCAGGGCTGATTGGCTTAGCCCCTCAGCCCCTCTCTGGAGTCCAGCACCGCAATTATTTCTCATTTGTGCAACTTGGAACCGCAGAAATTGTTTTAGTTTGTGTGTATCCACAGACCCCCCCCAATATACGACCACCAAACTCTCTGAAAGGAGAGTCTCTCTCTCTCTCTCTCTAAACTCTCCTACTCTGGGCCAGAACGCCCACCTGGGGATTAAAAACTAAACCTTGTGTTTCATGTGGAGAGTTTGTGAGTGTGGACTACACATACTCAACAGTATATACCCATTACAGGCACTGATGCATCGGTATGGCAACACGTCCACATCGGCTATGGTTCCCCCAGGTCTCACTCTGAGCTTCCCCTCTCCCTCACCAGCGTGGCAGCCAGGGTTTAAACACTTAGTCACTGAACACACTCCAACCTTCACTCCCTCTTCCTGTATGCTCAACTGTCAATCACACGCTGATGTGTCCCCAGCACAGCTGCAGCAAATTAACAATAACAATGTTATAATCAACCTCTGTTTGTTTCTCTCGTGTGGGTGTGTGCGTGTGTGAATAAGTGAGTGTTTGCATGTGTGTGAGTGTGTGCGTGCATGTGTGTGTGAGTGAGTGTTTGCATGTGTGTGTGTGTGTGTGTGAGTGTGTGCGTGCATGTGTGTGTATATGTGTGTATGCATGTGTGTGTGAGTGAGTGAATGAGTGTGTGAGTATGTGTGTGTGTGTGTGTGTGTGTGTGTGTGTGTGTGTGTGTGTGTGTGTGTGTGTGTGTGTGTGAGTGTGTGTGAGTGTGTGAGTGTGTGTGTGTGTGTATGTATGTGTGTGTGTGTGTGAGTGTGTGTGAGGACTGCTCTTACCTATGTGACTCCTGTGTGAGGAGGCGAGGGTGAGTTCTCCCCAGAGCGACAGCATGCACAGGGACAGCAGGAGCAGTCTTCTGCACGCGCTCCGTAGCTCTCTGCCCCGCATTCTGCAACAACACAACACAGGCCAGGTCGTTACAGGAGACCTCATCCAGACTCATCAGAATCAGAATTGGTTTTATTCGCCATGAAAGTTCACACAGACAAGGAATGTGGCAACTGTTACTGTATGGAGTCAGATTAGTTTCATAATTCAAACAAACAAACGTAACACGATTCACAAATGTATTTCATGATTCACAAATAAATGTAACGCGATTCACAAATGTATTTCGTAATTCACAAATGTAACGCGATTCACAAATAAATGACCCCATTACATTTGTTTGCAACCTGACGAACACGAGTTACAAATCGGAGAACACGAGTTACAAATCGGAGAACACGAGTTACTAATCGGAGAACACGAGTTACAAATCCCTGGGTTAGCATTTGTATTTGTTGCATTTGTGTGTGTGGATTTTTTTAACTTTCCTGACGCGCTTAGATTCACAAATGCATTTTTTTCAAACAGATATTCTCTGCAGCCTATCAGATCGTCTCTTCAAATTTTAGCCAATCACATTAACGTGTCTATGTGGACTTCAACAACCTGCCATAATAACGGACAAAATGTCTCCTTCAGATCACGAGCAATGTCGTCTGGTAGCATGTAGGTGAAATATTGCTTATTAATCTTATTAAACCGATTATCATACGTGATTGAATATTCTTGAGAATGGCAGGATCCATGTTTAGTAATTTTAAGTGTTTCCTAGGCTAACGTTTAGCAAGCTAGCTGTGATTGGCTAAAATTGGAAGAGACATCTGATAGGCTGCAGAGAATATCTTTTAGAAAAAATGCATTTGTGAATCTAAGCGCGTCAGGAAAGTTCCAAAAATCCACACACACAATGCAGGGATTTGTAACTCGTGTTCTCCGATTTGTAACTCGTGTTCATCAGGTTGCAAACAAAAGTAATGGGGTAATTTATTTGTGAATCGCGTTACATTTGTGAATCACGAAATACATTTGTGAATCACAAAATACATTTGTGAATCGCGTTCCATTTATTTCTGAATCATGACATACATTTGTGAATCGTGTTACTTTTGTTTGTGAATTATGAAACTAATCTAACTCCATATTACTGTGGCATCCAGACTCATCCACAAACTCATCCAGACTCTTCCACAAACTCGTCCACAAACTCATCCAGACTCATCCACAAACTCATGCACAGCCTGGGGAGCCGAAGAGATAAGTACAGAGGAAATATGCTGGTTTTTATAAGGAAGAGGGTCAGATTATTCTGCGGGCCTCACTAAGACTGATCTCCAACTGTCTCCCTAAATGAAGCCAAAAAAAGGCTAACAATTCCAGAAAGCTTATAAGAGGATCGGATTCTAATTCTGAGAAAGAATCACATTGTTATTTTAAGAGGGGCCTGAAAGAGAGTTTAAGAAGTACTTTGTTACACTGTGTGTGTGTGTGTGTGTGTGTATGTATGTGTGCGTGTGTGTCGCTGCCACACACCCTGGGACGTAGTCTCAACCTCACAAGCTCCAACTCCACCCAGAGGACGTTGAATTTGATTGGCAGCCCTCCTTTGATTGGAGCCACCTGCGCTCTGATTGGCCTGCTGCGTTCCTCCGCGCACAACAGGGAGCCCCAATCCTGCCAACATGGCCGCCCACAACCCAGAACTAGAAATCAGGACACGGCCTAGAAGACATCCACAAAGTCGAGAGCGAGCTGTCGCTCCTCATTCTCAGATTGACGGTGAGGATTCATGTTTTTTTTTGCAAGATATTTTCCCAGGTAAAACAAACAGCTGGAGAGGGCTGTGCTCTCGCTGATCTCCCACAGCGCTGTTTGTCTGTCTTCACGCCATAGCGTGTTTTTACTGACAGCGCGCTTAAATACGTTTGACTCGTTGACTCCAAAATGGCCGCCTACATGTACATCCATAAACGAGGACTCGAAAGTTGAGGAAAGCTCAACTTTTGAGTTAGTACGGATGCATGAGTCAAATCTGAACACGGATGTTTCAAAGCAGCATAAACCGTTGCCTTTCGGTATGTGGCACAAGCCATCTGGAGAACACCCACCCTGTGTGGGCAGGTCCGTCAAAACTATCTGTTGTGATCTAGATGTGGACTTCAGTGTATCAACAACACGAGGAGGAAGGAGGGAGAAAGGACGACAGCAGCAGGCTGCAGCCATCTTTGCGACTCCCTGTCAGAGAAGCCTCTTAAATTAGTGAAAAGATTGGGGTGGTGGTGATGGTGGTGGTGGTGGTGGGGGTGATGGTGGTGGTGGGGGTGATGGTGGCTAGACACAGACCCCAGGCTAGACAGTCTGCTACTAGACACAGAGACAGGCCTTCCTCCTTTGCTTAGGTTGTGAAACTGCTGTCATTGAAATTTGAGCTGGAGGAAAGTGAGGAAGTTCCAACCAATGTAAAGTGTAGCTATGTAGTTACATGGAAGTTTATGTAAGCTTCTTATAAAGCGTTGCTATGTAATTACATTGGTAGTTAATGTTACCTTAATGTTAAAATGTTGCTCATTTTCCTATTTAGAAAGAGAGAGAGAGAAAGAGAGACAGAGAGAAAGAAACAGAGAGAGAGAGGGAGAGAAAGAGAGAGACAGGGAGAGGGAGAGAGTAAGAGAGTGAGAGAGAGAGGGAGAGAGAGAGAGAGAGAGGGAGAGGGAGAGACCGTGTTGAAGGCTAGGCTGAGGGAGAGAGAGAGAGAGAGAGAGAGAGAGAGAGAGAGAGAGAGAGAGAGAGAGAGAGAGAGAGAGAGAGAGAGAGAGAGAGAGAGAGAGAGAGAGAGAGAGAGAGAGAGAGAGAGAGAGAGAGAGAGGGAGAGACCATGAGGATGATCCAGCAGAATTCCTGTTGAATAGTTGTTGTTAGGAGAGACCAAGCCGCTTGTTTTGGTTGGAGGGCACAACAAACCCAGTGTTGTCTCTCCCAGTCCTGCTTCCTGATGTGTGACCACATCCAATCAGCTGCTTCCTGATGTGTGACCACATCCAATCAGCTTTGTCCCAACATGCCCTGGAGTCCCCCGGACCTCCCCCTGCTCCGCTCCAACCTCCAACATCTACCAGCATCTCTTTAAACCACCACACTCTCCACAGCGGAGACCACTGTAGCACATGCTAACCCATGTCAGCGACTGAAATCTAATGAGTGCACACTAGGTTAAAACGTGCAGATACGATTTTGCTCTACGAAACAAGCTTTGTCGAGTATGAAAGACTCACAGTGCAGCAAACCCCATTCTGTGATTTCTGTGATAGTAAACATACAAGGCCCGTCAAATTCAGTTTGAAGCTGAACAGATCAAGCAGTCAGAGTCCGACTGGTTTCATCCAGATATCAGCGAGGAGACAATTAGATCCATCTGATCCTTCCACTTCCTTAAAGCTCATTGTATGTCCCGGAGCAGTCAGAGGAACAGGGAGTGAAGAACTGGCAGGGCTGTGAAGGAACGTTCTCCATGAGCAGACGCCGCCAGGAACTCCAACCACCCGCGATCCCATGGTGAGTCAAGAGACTGACCTCCCATGATGCTTTGCGAGATCGCTCTGGTTTCAGACGAGCCGAGCTGCCTACCTGCCTGCCCACATGCCAGCTCGTCTGAGTCGCTAACGAGTCCCTTCAGAGCGCTCGTCTTCCGGTGGGCAGACGTCTCGACATGGTTATATCTGTTCCTGGCTTCAGACTCGTCTTGTCTGCCCGCGCCACGAGGTGGCACACGGAGGTCTGGGAGAACGGCGCCTACGCTCAGATGATGTCACACGTCCGTCCCTCGTCCATCGTCCTCGCCTCATCCTTCCGTCCGTGCCTCCGGCGTTAAGGGAGAGGTGGGTGAGACCTTGCTCTCGCCGATTTTCTCTCACACCCGCCCGAGGGGGGTGGAGCGACTCTGCGAGCACGCCAGGCGGGCTGCAGTGCATTGTGGGCCAGATCTGGGGTGCGTGTCCCCAGACGGGTGAGTGGGATGAGAGCCGAACAAGCTGGAGGTCGAGCCGTGACCGGGAGCATGCTAACACGCCGACGTGCTCTCACGCTAACATGCTAACACGCCGACGTGCTCTCACGCTAACATGCTAACACGCCGACGTGCTCTCACGCTAACATGCTAACACGCCGACGTGCTCTCACGCTAACATGCTAACACGCCGACGTGCTCTCACGCTAACATGCTAACACGCCGACGTGCTCTCACGCTAACATGCTAACACGCCGACGTGCTCTCACGCTAACATGCTAACACGCTGACGTGCTCTCACGCTAACATGCTAACACGCTGACGTGCTCTCACGCTAACATGCTAACACGCTGACGTGCTCTCACGCTAACATGCTACAGTGAGTTCAGGCGTGGTCAAGTGGAAGTTCGCGGAAAGAAGTCCTTCCCACAGCTGAGGAGTCCAAGCTGAGGGCGGATGTGCCCTGGGAGATGAGTCAGAGGAAGGAGTGGGTTACAGGCACAGTCTCTTGTGGTGGAGTGGGCAGGGCAGGGTGGGGGTAGCGACTACTGTCTGGTGGTGGGGGGGGACTCTTACACTTGTGAAAGCTAGCTAACTACCAACTGTGTTTCCGACAGAGAGGCCAAGTTTTGGATCGCACGCCAACGTCTCCGAACGATGAAGAAACATAATGTGGGATGTAATGAAGAAAACAAAGCCATCGCAGCCCACAGGCAATTAAAACCTGAGCATATGGCCTCGCTGGCACAGACACGCAGCAGCGGAGATGTGAAAAACTATTTCTGGCATCGACGTGAGGAAACGCCAACCAATACAATAATCCTCTGCTTACTGCAAACGAGTTTGCAAAAGAAGAAACAGAAGTAATTTCCCTTGTCGTTACCCTTGACACCGGTGACAAAAAAAGTGAAGTTACTGTTAGCTAGTTAGTATTTAGTATGTAATTAGTAAGTGAAGTCTTGGTATAACACATTCATTTGTTATGAATTGCAGCAATGAATGTGCAAATGAGGTGAATAGCTTTGTTGGCCTTTTTGTTTATAAACAGAATAACTCAAAAGAAGGGTTTTGGAACAGCCTTGCAGGTCTGTAGGCACCAGGGCTGTTATCACGAGTGGCAAGGAGACAGCTGATTGGCTACTCTTCAAGCAGGTTTCAGAACCAGAATGAATTGGAACCAGCATTTGTGTGCATGAGAATGTGTGTGTGTCTTATGTGTGTGTGTCAGGGCTGGAAGTGCCACACAGAAGCACACACACCTCTTAGTCTGTCCTCTTTAACCCTTGTGTTATCTTTGGGTCATTCTGACCAATCAGTCGTTGTGACCCACCGTCGTATCGCGACAACTTTACCGCATACAAAAACAAAGTGAAGCATTTTCTTTTAACCGTCAGGCTGTCTCAGACCCCCCACATCGTGAAGGTTAAAAGAAAATGCTTTTTATTTGTTTTTGTATTGGGTAAAGTTGTCGCAACACAACGATGGTTCGTTGTGAACCTTCGGGTCATGTGACCCGAAGGCAGCAAAAGGCATCTTTATACACACAGTTTTTGTGCGTGTGAAAATGTATGCTCATGTGTGTGCCTTCGCGTTTGTGTAGATATGTGTGCATGTGTGTGTTTCTGCATGTGTGTGTGTGTCTGCATGTGTGTGTGTGTCTGTGTGTCTGCATGTGTGTGTGTCTGCATTTATGTGTGTCTGCATATGTGTCTGTGTCTCTGCGTGTGTGTGTTTCTGTCTGCGTGTGTGTCTGTCTGCGAGCGTGTGTGTGTGACTGTCTGCGTGTGTGTGTCTGTCTGCGAGCATGTCTGTCTGCAAGCGTGTGTGTGTGTGCGTGGGAGGCTGTGATGAGGTGATGGTGAAGCCTCAGTTCCGGAGGCACGAGACCATGTCTGAGAGGACCTGTTTAGGAACCATCTGCAGGGCTGTAGGGCAGATCTGGTCCTCCGATGAGCAGAAGCCTGGGACCTCATGCCTGGCTGCTCTGCTCCCCCAACTCCTCATTCTCCTCTCCCTTTCTCCCAACTCATCTCCTCTTCTCCTCTCTTCCCCTCCTCTCCTCTCCTCCTCCTCTCTCATCCTATATCCTCCCCACTCTTCAGCAGACAGCAGGTAGATAACAAAATGCAAGATGCTTTTAGTAGAATTTAACATCATATTTGAGGTCTTACAAAGCACATTTTCTGAAATATTATTTTCACAAATTTCACAAAGAGTGATTATGAGAGTAAAGGAATGTACATATGAAAGCCTTGCATGATATCTCGGAGACAAAAAAAAAAACATTCAAAGAGAATGATTTTGTCATTTGCATATTAAAGTGTAAAGCTCTTAATGGGATTAGCATATTGGGTTAGGGTTAGCGTGTGGCTCCTTGTCAAAGCTTGTAGTCTCTCAGCGATGTTGAGTCCAAAATGACATTTTGGACTTTGGATTTCATTTACTTAAATGAATATTCAAAAAGTGTGAAGACAATCTGACATAAATTGAAGGCATGAGCTGAGTGTAGGCTGTAATAAGATCAAAGCGATGCTAAGTGGATCTCCAGGCATTATTTTCACATTCCACCCAACAATGTGACTTCTGAAGCAAACAGTTATGGCAATGCTTTAAAGCTATACAAGTCACTCCAGAATACACACTGTGCACCTCTCAATATTCATGTGATTAACTGCCAAGCACTCCAAGCGTAGATATGAATCTTCTGGAGCAGAAGAAGACCCAGTCAGGCAAGCAGACACTAGAATGGTGTGAACTTCCCCTTCACTAGGCCAGAGATGTGATAAAAGGATGATGATTGGTGGCGGACAAAAACATTGTTATTCGATTTCTACATTAGAAGGCTCTCCAACCCTGCTCCTGGAGAGATACCCTCCTGTAGGGTTACACTCCAGCCCTGCTCCTGGAGAGATGCCCTCCTGTAGGGTTACACTCCAGCCCTGCTCCTGGAGAGATACCCTGCTGTATGGTTACACTCCAGCCCTGCTCCTGGAGAGATACCCTCCTGTAGGGTTACACTCCAACCCTGCTCCTGGAGAGATGCCCTCCTGTATGGTTACACTCCAGCCCTGCTCCTGGAGAGATGCCCTCCTGTAAGGTTACACTCCAACCCTGCTCCTGGAGAGATACCCTGCTGTATGGTTACACTCCAACCCTGCTCCTGGAGAGATACCCTGCTGTAGGGATACACTCCAACCCTGCTCCTGGAGAGATACCCTCCTGTAGGGTTACACTCCAGCCCTGCTCCTGGAGAGATACCCTCTTGTAGGGATACACTCCAACCCTGCTCCTGGAGAGATACCCTCCTGTAGGGTTACACTCCAGCCCTGCTCCTGGAGAGATACCCTCCTGTAGGGTTACACTCCAGCCCTGCTCCTGGAGAGATACCCTCCTGTAGGGATACACTCCAACTCTGCTCCCTCCAGCTCCAGATGTAACTGACCAAATTAATCTTGACAGTGAGGTAATTATAAGAATATCAGAAATTGAATTATTAAAATAGCTTATTATGTCAAATTAAGGTTGACACAAAACCCTACAGCTAGCTCTCCTAACACAGGGCTAGGCAGCCCTGCTATCGAATCTAATAATATATCACATCATATTATATAATATTTTATTACAGCAAATCTATATTTGTGATGGTTCTGGGTCCAGACCTGTCACTGTAATTAAAAAAGTTGTTGGATGGACGCTACAATATGCTGACCCCATTACTAAGATGAATCTAGATTAGATTTTACATGAGGCAACCTCTCACCCCTCATTGCTCTCTGAGGGACTACAAAATCTGGATACCCCCCCCTCCAGACTCCCCCCCACACACACACACACACACACTCACACACACACACACACTCACTCACACACCCTCTAACCCAGTCGTGTCCCATCAGCAAGCTGGAGTCTGTGAATAACACAGAACCCAGACAGGCCTGGATAGGTCATTTTAAACTTCAAAAACAAGGCGTTTTTTCCCCTGCACCCTCAAAATTTTCCAACTCGGGTTGTTAACATTTACGAAGAAGATTGCCAAGGATCTCTGAGGAGTTTGGTGCAGCCCGAGGCTGGGTTTTCTGAGTACTGAGAAGATCCCCGGTCCAGTTCACTGTACGTGAGTGCATCCCTCAGTCCCTGGATAATGTGTGTGGAGAATTAGGTAGTTGTTTGGTCCAAAACTTGTGAATTAAACAATCCATGTTCCTCTCTCTCAATCTTGCTTGTAATCTCCTAGTACATACACACACATACAGTAGACAAGACTATGTATATACTATAAATGTGTGCATCATCTACAGTTTTATTGATTGCATGACAGCCATACAGGAGATGGTTCATAACAACACAATCCATATTATTCTCGATCTCTCACTCTGTCTAATACTCTAGATAACAGTATATATACTGTATGAGTATATATATATATATATGTGTGTGTATATACACTGTCTAAACAGTATGTGTGTGTGTGAGAACACCTCTGACCTCGTCAACCCCTCAGAGCAACCCCTCAGGCGTCATCGCGCCAGCCTGCTGCCTCGTCCGTGGCGAGCTAAACACGTGTTCACGAGGGAGTCGGTCGAGTCTGTGTCAGAGAACCCCAGATCGAACTCTCGAGAGGGAGTAATAATGTGTTTTGTCATGTGCATGATGTTAAAAGTACAGTGGACCAACATAGCTGCAACAGGTGTAATGGCTGTGTTCTGGAACAAACCTTGTTTGTGCTACCGCTTTGAATAGTAGGCTAGTAAGAAGGTGTGTGGTCTAGTATGAGGTAGTTTGGTATGAAGTCGTTTTGTAATAAAACTGAGATGACCGTCCAGGGTGGGACCATGGAGCGCCCTGACAGAGCGGCGCGGAGCCGACGGCACGCTGTGCTCCACCACCTGCCTGTCCAGTGAGCCCCAGATCAGAGCCAGGCTCATACCTGCTGCATTATTTACCCCACAGCCAGCGTGGCCCCACCTTCGCTTGCTCCCCACAGAAGTAGCTTTGCATGCAGGTATGAATAATTTAGGAGACCTGCACGGTGCGTGGGAACAGAGGAAGGGAAAGTGCCAAAAGAGAAGGGAGGGGGGAGGAGGGAGAGGGGAAGAGAAGGGAGGGGAGAGGAGAGGGGGAGGAGGGAGAGGGGAAGAGAAGGGAGGGGAGAGGAGAGGGGGAGGAGGGTGACAAGGGGAGGGGGGCTAGGCAGTAGAAGGAGAAGGGAGGGAGGAGAGGAAGAGAAGGAGGGAGGAGGGTGATGAGGGAGAAGGAGGGTGAGGGAGGAAGGAGAGGGGAAGAGAAAGAGGGGGAGAGAGGTGGAGGAGGAGGGATGAGAGCGCCAATTGCACAGAACGTTAGTAGAAAAGGGGCAGAGCAAGCTAATCTTGGTGAAACTCTGCTCACATCAGCAGGCAAGTCGCCCGTGAACAACTGCTACACGACGAAAAACACACAGACCAATAAAAAAGAGGTTTGGGGCCACAGAGGAAGATAAAACCAAACTTAGCATCTGTGTCCCTGATTGGGCGCTGTGCCACGTCGCTGCTATGAGAACATGACTGACCAGGAGGCCCTGACTCCGACCACCGAAACACTGTTAGAAACATACATTTTCCGGATGGGTGTTTTTTTGGGGGGGGGTCAAGCCAAATACATCTCAGCCCCCCTTGAGCTGGGAATACTGGAAGTGTGGGCTTAGTGGTTAGAGCATTTATCTGCAGATCAAGAGGTCACTGGTTCGAATTGTCCCTGTACGTGTCTTTGGGTAACAGCGTCTGGTAAATGAAAACTTGCATGACTCTCATGCATAGGACGTTGGGGGTGAAGCTGGGAGACGTTAGCAAAATTCAACCAATCAAAGGAATTCTTAAATTATTGCAAAAAACAATCATTGAGATTTAGCACTCTCGGACATTGCTCACCATCTACTGAAGTTGTGTTGTTGTAGTATTAAAATACAAAATATTTTCTTAATTTTCCTACTGTGAGGGATTTAACACAAGCTTTTAAAGAGCGAGGCCTTTGAGGAAAGCTCAGAGGTAATTGGATGTCTAATTGAGTTCCCAGACATGTTTGGACAGTCTTGATTCTCAGAGCAATTTTGACGGTTTAATTTGACTCATTACAAGCAGTGAGTCGTGCGTTCTCCCTGCTCAGGGAACGCAAAAGACCAATCCAACTCAAAGGAAAGACATGGCTTTTAACTCCTATTGGAGTCTAGTCTGTCTGTGTGAGTTGACAAAACCAAATCCAAAAGGATAAACACAAGAAACCAAGCACGTCTATTGTGTTAAGTGTTTCAGAGAAAAAAAATTAAAAAACATGAAAATATTTTCAGACTCATCTGTTACCAAGACAACACCCGATCGTGAGCTGGAAGTCCCTAATTAGAGCTGAAAGAGCAGCAGTGGGTCATCTGTTTCTTTTTCATATGAGGTGCAAAAATGATCTCTGCGTGAATTTATCCTGTGAATTTTATTTTTTTACCTCTCGCTCTCTTTTTCTTTTCTCGTTTGCGCCTCAAGATGCGCAGTGAGCCGCTGTTTGGCTGCTGCTCGGCAGGCCCTGGTGCATTCTGGGAACTGAAGCAGTCAGGCAGCAAGAGCAAAGCTAAAATAATATTTTTCAACCCAAAGCCAGTTAAATGTTTTGACATGCCTGCTTAATTCCCTTCTATAGTTCCTTCAAGAGATTGTGTTCTGCGCCAGTCCTTTGTGTGTCCCACGGGAAAGCCAGTCATGTTGTTGTTTACAGGACACTCTCTCCTGCCTGTTAACTCCCGTTAATTTAAAGCGTAAATGAAGGCACGTTTTTTGGGTGAGTGCGCACACAGTTGCAAGAGGGAATTGAGTTGAATGTTTATTCATCTGGGCCTATAGCCAGTTAGGTGAGGCCTTATCCCCTGACTCTTTAAGAATATGCTGCTGCATATAATCACAGACATCTAGGCGGTATTATGAGAAAATCCATATCTTATAAGACACCTAAAGGGGTGCATACAGAAGATGCTTTTAAACGAGAATATATTTTCATCATCCAAACACCAGCACTGTCTTAGTTTAAGACAAGCAGTTCCACAGCTACATTAAACTATCAAAGCATTTAACAGCTATGTTGTTCCACATAACAGTTCATTTTCATCAATTATGTGAGACACCTTGTGTGTATCTGTGACAAAAAAAAGGTCAGAGTCCATCAGAGATGGGACTTCAACCGGTGTGAAAGCTGGAAGGGTATAGCTAAGCGGTTAGAGCCCTTGACTGCAGATCAAGAGGCCGCAGGACCAAATTCCCCCGGATACTGTACATTTCTCTGGATAAAAGCGAATGTATTATTATTTTAAGATGAACAGTAGAACAGGGTGGAATCGGGACTGGCTCTGCTGATGCCAGTGGCTCCACAGTTCTGGCTACCATGTTCACTGGGCGTCACTTGAAAGCCTGCCTCTTTCTGGATTGTTCTGTGAAGTCGGTGTGATTGATGCTCGGTAAAACTCGAGTTCCAGTCTCCATGTGTGCAGTGGTGTAGTTACAGTCATGTAACATTTACATTTAGTCATTTAGCAGACGCTCTTATCCAGAGCGACTTACTTATCCCGAGGCAAGTAGGGTAAAGTGCCTTGCCCAACGACAGAACGTCATTTGGCACGGCCGGAAATCGAACTGGCAACCTTCAGATTACTAGCCCGATTCCCTAACCGCTCAGCCACCTGACTCCCGTAAGAGCCCGTGCCAACCCACAGATCAAATCAGATTTCATTTGCACAACCCTTTTGACATGCAACGTTGCAGAAGGCTTCACAGATGCTGTGTAAATAGTGTACTGTCAAAATGGAAGTCGCTTTGTAGACGTACAGTAAACAAGGAAATAGTTTAGCATGTAGCAGCACACACAGGCATAAATGCTTGCTTTTCAGTCACGTGGCATGACGAGCGACAAATGGAGCGCCTCAAAATGTGACCTGTCTCAATGACATAAAACTGACACTTCCCGAGAGATATTCTGAAATGTGTCATTGCGACGCCCGTCCTCCATGTTGCACATATATAAAAAACATTGCCCTTTGACCTTAGTGATGTCCCAGCCTGGTGTTAGAGACAGCACGACAGGGCCATGTGCCTGAACCATCAGCCCTGTAGCAGGGACAAGAGGAACAGCCTGAAGGCCGACCAGATGGTGTTTGTGTTTAAATGTATTTGCGTGTGCGCGTGTGAATGGTTTATGTGGTTTTGGTGTTAGTGTGTGTCTGTGTGCAAGCAAAGGGATGTCTTGAAGGGCTACACGTGTCGGTGTGCCGGATTGCATGAGGGTGCGCAAGTGTGCAAAATGTGCAAGTGTGTGCATGGTTGGTTTTGCGTGCATTTTTGTCTGTGTGCACAGATAAGCATTGCTGTTTCAATGACTGCAAAATGTATTTATCCAACTTCACCATTCTTCATATATCCTCCTGTCTGAGCTGTTGTAGAAAATAATATGCACATTTCTTTTTTAAACATTTGGAAACATTTCAAAATCATTTTTTCACACACAATGATGAGCAGAGTACAATAGAGTACTGTAGAGTATAGTACAGTCCTCATCAAGTACTGATCAATGATGCAAAACTTTTTCTTTTTTTTTAAGATCATGCATCATCAATACATTTTTTAACATTTTGAAACTTATTTTTTGAAAGCATTTGTTCTTTAAAAAAAAAAAAAATTGGTTGAAAAAATGATGCTAACTTTTTCGCGGTTAAATATATTATTCTTATTGCCTTTTGCCTTGCTCCATGGTAGCTTTATAGACTAGCTTATGTTTGTTGTGGGTGATAGCCAGGAAATGAAAAAAGGCATGCAATGACGACAAATAATATTGGTCATACAAATTTTAACCAAAGTAATTGGTATTCTAAATGTAAGAAGTACAAAGTACAGATATTTGTGTAAAAAATTTAAGGAGTGAAAGTTTAAAGTTGTCAGAAAAATAAATAGTGAAGTACTGATACCAGAAAAATCAACTTAAGTACAGTAATGAAGTATTTGTACTTTGATACTTCCCATCTCTGCTCTAGACATATCTATGTTCCTGGTTATGGTGTCTCCACTTCCTGGTTATGGTGTCTCCACTTCCTGGTTATGGTATCTCCACTTCCTGGTTATGGTATCTCCATTTCCTGGTTATGGTATCTCCACTTCCTGGTTATGGTGTCTCCACTTCCTATTTATGATCTCCACTGCTCTCCCCTCACCAGAGTTGTCGGCTGTCTAATGTTGCTAACACATCCTGGGGACTGATTAATTCAAAGCTGCAAGGTGTTTTAATCATAGTGTCAAGTGATCTGGTAATGCACAGACTGGCTGTCTGAATGTATTCCACATGTGATGTGTGTGTGTCTGCAGGCAAGGGAGGTCAGGCAGGATTACTGCTATATGAACCCTGCTACACTGGGACCCTCTAGCCCTTCCATCCCCCCCTCTGTCCCTTTCGATTTCTCCATTTCCTCCCCTTGCATCCATCAATCCCTCTCTCTCTCTTTCTCCATCTCTCATTGTAATGTTGACTTTCTATTGAACTATTTTCACATGTTTGTGTTTACATACCTGTTGTATTCTGTGATTTTATGTATCTGGCTGCTATGACAATTTAATTTCCCACAGGGGATTAATAGTCATCTATCCATCCATCCATCCCACAATCCATCCACCCATCCATCAGCGGTTTGATATTGAGATGAGAAGAAGCCTGGTGATTGGTTGGTTCAATGAGAAGAAGCCTGGTGATTGGTTGGTTCAATGAGAAGAAGCCTGGTGATTGGTTGGTTGGATGAGAAGAAGCCTGGTGATTGGTTGGTTAGATGAGAAGAAGCCTGGTGATTGGTTGGTTAGATGAGAAGAAGCCTGGTGATTGGTTGGTTAGATGAGAAGAAGCCTGGTGATTGGTTGGTTAGATGAGAAGAAGCCTGGTGATTGGTTGGTTAGATGAGAAGAAGCCTGGTGAGAAGAAGCCTGGTGATTGGTTGGTTGGATGAGAAGAAGCCTGGTGATTGGTTGGTTCGTGGTGCTAGTCAGCAGACGGGGCAGAGTGAAAGCCCAGCTTCCGGAAATGAAGCTTAGCGCAAGTCCAGTCAGGCAAGACCGATCCCTGCACTCGGGCATACTGGATAATGTTTCCCTACTTACTCCCCCCGCTAAGAACGCTCTACTTTCCCTCTTCCTATGTCGGGCTGTCATCTGGGTTTCAGTTCGATTAGCGCTCCCGTCTATCAATCAACGCTGTCAAATCTTCCTCGTTGATGTCAGCCTATCACAATGATCCCGTGCCTTTAAATACGATTCTCTCCCTGTGTAGTTTGTCCATGCTATCAAGTGCGTAAACCTCCACCTTCCCGTGGACACCCGGTTTCTTGTCTCTGTTCTTCGACTCCTTGGCTGGGTCGTCGGCTGCCGCCAACGCCACCAGTGTCTGGACTCCGTGGGGGATTCTTCTTCGGATGTTGGGCAGGCGCCCTTTGATCATTAATTCCCCGTGGGGTCTAAGCTCCAAACACTGTAGTACATTTATCATTCTGAAATAAACATCACTTTACTCATCCCAGGTCTCTCCTGATTAAAACTGCTTCCACAACATTCTCTGGTAAATGCCAGCACAGCACTCGTTCTCAGGTTATCTTAGCCAACATCAGGACGACGTTCATGCTCGCTATCGTTATTAATACAACTCTTCCTCTGAAGGCGTTTCCCCTGAGCTGCTCTGCGTTCAAATGAAAACCTTCATCTCTGCGGACAAAACACTGAACAAGGCATCTTACTGAGAGAGAGAGAGAGAGAGAGAGAGAGAGAGAGAGAGAGAGAGAGAGAGAGAGAGAGAGAGAGAGAGAGAGAGAGAGAGAGAGAGAGAGAGAGAGAGAGAGAGTCAATCAACGCACAGGCGGTCAGATTGAAACCTACCATTTGCTGAACGTGAAAGAGTGTGGCGGGGGGCTTTTTCTCACAAATTACATACCCTTGGAGAATTACGCCGAAAGTCAGTTGGGTGAGTGACGGGGGCCAGGTAGCGACTCGGCAAAGCCAGAGCTTAGAGACGGAGCAGGGCAGAACTTGTGTGAACTGGTGCCCACCACTCATTAAAGGATTAGTCAGGGGGAGTCAGGTGGCTGAGTGGTGAGGGAATCGGGCTAGTAATCCGAAGGTTGCCAGTTCGATTCCCGGTCATGCAAATTGACGTTGTGTCCTTGGGCAAGGCACTTCACCCTACTTGCCTTGGGGGAATGTCCCTGTACTTACTGTAAGTCGCTCTGGATAAGAGCGTCTGCTAAATGACTAAATGTAAATGTATTACTTTCCAGGGCATGACCGTGGTCATCCGCTGGAGAGCGGATCTCTCTCTAGTCCAAGTCCCCTGGTCTCTTCCATCCGCTTTCACCACACGTAAGTGTTTCCCATCTAGCGTTGCCCATATTCAGCAGGCCCGCAGGACGAGCCGTGCTGGGAGCTCAGGCTATTAAATAAATACACATTCACAAGTTTAATCTGTGGCTATGGCTCTGTGCTCTCTCTCTCCCTCTAACTCTCTCTCTTATTTCCTCTCTACCATTCTACCTCCCCCTCGTTCTCTCTGGCTCTCTCTCTTACTCTCTTTATCGTTCTCTCCCCCTCCCTCATTTTTTTCTGTCATCCTTTCTCTGTCTCTATCCCTTTTTCTCTCACTCTCCCTCTCTTTCCCTCTTTCCCACTCCCTGCCTCTCCCTCCCTCTCTCTGTAATCACTGCTGTTATGGCAGGTGTGGGTGAGGCCTGTTCTGGTGGGTGAGGCCTGTGCTGGTGGGTAAGGACACTGACCCCTGTTCCACGCCTGCTCTTTTAAAAATAATCCGCAGGATTAAACACAGCTCTGGGGATGGGTGATGCACTCGCACACGGCCTGATTGGCCCAACAGATGGGTTTTAGAAGGGAAAATTATCTTTAATCAATCCAGTTTAGGCCTTGTTTACAGGGTCCTGTTGAACATAGAGTGTAGTCAGCAGACGGAAGGGAGGACGAGGCTGGATGAGGCAGGGAGAGGGGGCTGGATGAGAGAGGGTTGGATGAGAGAGGGCTGGATGAGAGACAGAGAGCTGGATGAGAGAGGGGGCTGGATGAGAGAGGGTTGGATGAGAGAGAGAGAGGGTTGGATGAGAGACAGAGAGAGAGAGCTGGATGAGAGAGAGAGAGGGTTGGATGAGAGAGAGAGGGTTGGATGAGAGAGAGGGTTGGATGAGAGAGAGGGTTGGATGAGAGAGAGAGAGGGTTGGATGAGAGAGAGGGTTGGATGAGAGAGAGAGAGGGTTGGATGAGAGAGAGAGAGGGTTGGATGAGAGAGAGAGGGTTGGATGAGAGAGAGAGGGTTGGATGAGAGAGAGAGACGGGTTGGATGAATGAGGCCAGGGCAGGGAGCCTGAGGACATATCCGCCGAGAGGCATCATCCGATAGGAGGACCATCCCTCAGTGGATGGGTGAGACGACAAAACTCCACGCCCTGATTGGACAGGATTCACGCTACAGACGTTGTGATCTCTAATAACTTCCCATGAGGACTGTGCTTTTCCCTGTCTCTCATCAGACGTGTGACTGACAGGCTGCTGAAAGACTTCTGGCTGGCTGCTGGCTGGCTGGCTGGCTGCTGGCTAGAAGTCTTGTGTAGTGGTAGTGTGTGGTGGGTGGGGGAAGGGTCAAGCTCGGTGGTAAGAGCATCTGACTCCAGATCAAGAGGAAGCGGGCTCCCTGTATGTTGCATTGGATGAAAGTGTCTGCAAACGAAAACTCAATTTTCCTAGATAATCAAAGATATGATTGTGTTCATGGTTCCAGAGGGTTCTGTGAGAACTGCAGGATGTGTGTTCATGGTTCCAGAGGGTTCTGTCAAAACTGCAGGCTACCTGAGGTCTGAGTCATTTTGACCTCTCTGTGTGTCTCTCTCTCTGTCTCTCTCTCTCTCTCTCTCTCTCTCAATTCAATTCAATTCAATTCAATTCAGCTTTATTAGCATGACAGTCATTTCAACCGTATTGCCAAAGCAAGACGCACAATAACAGACAACCATACATCAACAACAATATTCAAACACAACATAAGCAACTTCACAGCGAGCCATCAACACACCAACAAGGATTCTCACAAACAGATTGATGACCAAGGACACCGCAGAACACACCTGTCAGCATGCACACTCAACCTTGAAAAAAAAGAAAACACGTATGAAAATACCGAACCTCTGCTATGGAGAAGAAAGAAAAAAAAATAGGTGCCATCTTTCTCTACAAAATAAAATGCAAAACAATAGACTCCCCTCTGGCTGAAGAGGCTTCGTATGTAAATACTGACAGGGCTTAAGGGCTTAGGTATTCTGTCTCAAAGCCCTCCACACCTTCGAAGATGATCTGCTACATAATGCAACGGCGGTCGATTGGAGACTCCATGCACGTCTGGTTGCCCTCTCGCAGGAGCGTGGGGGGGGGGGGGCGAGGGGGGGGCTTACAGCCAATCTCAGACGGACATCACACTGCAAGCTGAGAGCCTTGTCATATTGAACTGAGCTCAGCTCTGTCATGTTAGATTGTGCGTCCGCGGCGAGAAGTGTCATATACCACACGGATGGACACATCCTCAACGCACTTTCACACACACACACACACACACAGATGCACATCCGCAATGCACTTTCACACACACACACACACACACAATGCACTTTCACATACACACACACACACTGATGCACACACCATCACACTCACTATCACCCTCACACACACACACACACACACATCCTTACGCAACGTAACATACACACTCCCACACACTCCATAACACGCCCACACCAACTACCCTCCCTAACACACACACAACCTTCCTTACAACCTTTTAGTCTCCAGATCTTTCAGCATCTTACACTCTTAACTTCACTTACTGACTTGACACAACTTGTAATAGGTTTCTTTCATTGTTTCGTTTTCTCTTTAAAATGTAGTAATGTATCAACACTGTGGCGTGGTGTAATTAAATTAAAGATTGTGTTGCTAGGGTGTGACATGACTCATGACTGAGTCATGTTATTGAACAAATCTATAAACAGATGATCCGAAGAGACTTCTGCAGCCCCCCCCCCCCCCCCCCAGCCCTCCAAGGACACGCAAACACAGGGTGTAGCCAGCAGACTAACCCCCTCTGCTGGCTGTCTGGGGAGGGTTGGAGCTCAGTGGTTAGAGCATTTTGACTGACAAAAGGTTGCAGGTTCAAATGTCTAAATTACTTTAGATAACTGTGTCTGCTGGATTAATGCCATAATGTCATTGCTTGTCACTACACACAGACCGGAGGGCCTGCTTATCATCATTTTACCTCCTCCTCTACAATGTCCAGTTAATACACCCTCCTCTACAATGTCCCCAGGTATGGGGGGTGATGCGAGGGGGGTGAGGAGAGGGGGGTGATGCGTGCAGTATCAGCATGGTTTCTGGGGGCACACGGGTACTGGGAGTGGTTCAGTGTCAATCACCACAACCAATCACACGCATGACTCAAACTGAGGCTGGAGACAATTTAACGTGTTGAGCCGAAGGCATGTGATGGGTTGTGATGACATCGACAACGTCCAATTAGCACACACACACACACACGTACTGAGACAGAACCGCCCTCCCCCCTTCTATCAACACCCAAACATAGCGTGAGAACAGCAGACGTTGTTTTCAGTGCGGCTCCAGAAAGTGAGAATGACTCCTTGCAGAAATGCTTAATTATTTTTACAGTCTCACCATGTCCCTCTACCAGACAGTGTCTCTATGTCCCTCTAGCAGACAGTGTATTTATGTCCCTCTATCAGACAGTCTCTCTATGTCCCTCTACCAGACAGTGTCTCTATGTCCCTCTACCAGACAGTGTCTGTATGTCCCTCTATCAGACAGTCTCTCTATGTCCCTCTACCAGACAGTGTCTCTATGTCCCTCTAGCAGACAGTGTCTATGTCCCTCTACCAGATAGTCTGTCTATGTCCCTCTACCAGACAGTGTCTCTATGTCCCTCTAGCAGAGTGTCTCTATTTCCCTCTACCAGACAGTCTCTCTATTTCTCTCTACCAGACAGTGTCTCTATGTCCCTCTGCCAGACAGTGTCTCTATGTCCCTCTACCAGACAGTCTCTCTATGTCCCTCTACCAGACAGTCTCTCTATGTCCCTCTACCAGACAGTCTCTCTATGTCCCTCTATCAGACAGTGTCTCTATGTTCCTCTACCAGACAGTCTCTCTATGTCTCTCTACCAGACAGTGTCTCTATGTCCCTCTACCAGACAGTCTCTCCAAGTCCTTCTAGTCTCTCCATGTCTCTCTGCCTGACAACAGTTTCTCCAGCGCAGCCAAGAGACCCCATCTTATCCTCCTCCTCTTGTTTTCATCTGTCATCATTTGTTCTCTATCCGTTTCTCCCCTCCCCACCTGCCCAGCTCGTACACTGCATTTCTAATTACCTCAGGCTATTCATTACAAACACTCCCAACACACACACCCAACCACACACACACATTTTCACCACAGAAAGAAAAGAAATAACGAAAATTGAGTCCACCACCATGCTTATATCAGTGCTGATACAAAAGGAAGATAAGACCAAATAATGTTAAAAAACAACAACATCTTTGACAAAATACTACAGAGGGAGACCAGGTATTTTCTTGGATTGTTATGATTCGAGTCTGAGGCTGCGGTATCTCGGAGGAGTCAGACCAGGTTTGGGAGTAGGTGCAGTTTGATCTGCGTTCCGCCAGAGGATCTGAAACCTCTTCAGATACTGTGGATATCCATCAGACAGGAGAACAGCGCTCTCCTTCTCTAATAGTTCTAAGCAACAGGAAAAGCAGTAATTTCAAACACACACACACCTCCACATCACACACACTATATTCATAACTTCACACCAATCGTATCATACAGTTCCCATGGCTCCATGTATGTGTGACCTCTGACCCCTGACCCTCCCCACTGGTGGTGAACTCACCTGGCCCAGAACCTGGCATCACTCAATCCCTGACCATGAAGCCAGATGGAGTCATTCTGAAGTTCATTTTGTCATCAGTTAATCAGTGGAGTGTGTTCTTGAATCTCCTTTATGGCCATACTTGATGTTTGTAGAAAAAATAATACTCAGCAACTGAACGTGATTGCCTCTTGGCTTTGGTCCTGCTGTAGCCAAAGTGAAGTGGTTTCAAGCTAGTTATTTGGGGGGCAAGGGGCTGGGGGAAGTGCATAAACTTCCTGCATAAACATAGGGAGTCAGGTGGCTGAGCGGTTAGGGAATCGGGCTAGTATTCAGAAGGTCGCTGGTTCGATTCCCGGCCATGTCAAATGACGTTGTGTCCTTGGGCAAGGCACTTCACACTACTTGCCTCGGGGGAATGTCACTGTACTTACTGTAAGTTGCTCTGGAAGAGCATCTGCTAAATGACTAAATGTAATGTAAACTACATAACCCAGCTTTGTGTTTCTCTTTCTGGGTGCTCTAGTATGGAACTAGTATGGAACCTGAAGAGGAGCTGTTTAACGACTGATATCAGAGCCTTGCACCAGTACAGTACACATACAGAACTAGTACAGTGCAGTTAGTACAGAACTAGTACAGCCAGTATCTCGGTACCTCACTGTAGACAGCCCAAAACAGTAAGGAAGACGACCAACAGGGGGAGTGGAGGACGGAGAGAGAGAAGAAGAAGAAAGGAGAGATACAGAGAATCAGAGAGAATGATAAAGAGAGGGTGGAGAAGAAGGGAGCGAGAGATGAAGACAGAATTCAGACAGAGGGAGAGAGAGAGAGAGAATGAGAACGAGAGAGGGACAGAGAGCGAGAGGGAGGGTGACAGATTAGAAATAAAAAGAGGAAAACAGAGAGAGAAAGTGTGACAGAGATAGAGAGGGGGGTGGCACAGCGGGGGCTCAATTAGCCCAAATTCCAGCTGATTCTCTGGGTAGCTCTGATTGGAGAGTTAGAAGACCTCACCTCTAGCAATGAGCTCATTAGAGTCGATTTGCGCATCCTTTTAAACAAAGCACCATTTGTTACCATAATCACATGGAGTTTTATGCCGGTTGGAAACGGTAAACATTTGATAATCACTCATTAAAACAAGGACTTAAACTATGACATAAACTAGGACTGCCATGAAAACAGAGAGAAAAAACAAGATCCGGCAGATCGTTGGAAACGGCGTTGGGGTTGAAGAGAGACGACAGAACCTCAGACTAATAATAACCTCCCTTACATCCTCCTTCACTCACCCCTCCATCTCCAATCTTTCATTTTTAGACACTCACAAACAAAAGAAAGAAAGCCTTCCAACAGACAGTCATGAATGCAGGACGACCACGGACGGATCAATAGGCCTTTGGATATTTAATAAACAGAAAAATCACCGCAGAGCTGGGATTGCGCAGTCAGTCAGCCTGTGTGTATTTAGAGAGCTATTCCTGGGGGTAAGGCAAAGAGCAGCCCAGCTCAAACAGTGGTACTGAGTCATTATTTTTAGTCCTGTTTGCTGTGGGCTTGTTCCGACGCCCCTCTTTTCCCTCGAAATGAACAGCAGCTTAGGAGTGAGAGGGGAGGGAGGGAGGCAGGGAGGGATGGAGGGAGGTAGAGAGGGAGAGAAGGAGACAGGGAGAGAGGAAAGAGAGAGAGGTTGAGAGAGCCAAAGGGAACAGACCCTTAAGACTGCATACATCATTATAAAATCACATGCATCATAATTATAATCACTCCAGTTTCTCTTTTTCGCGGCCCCGGCCAACGTAGACCAAACGGAGCGCTGCGGAGCTCAGCTGCAAACTTGTAGATTTGAAGACCTTAGTTCAGATGGAAGTCAGATTTTACACCAACACATTTACATTTAGTCATTTAGCAGACGCTCTTATCCAGAGCGACTTACAGTAAGTACAGGGACATTCTCCCCGAGGCAAGTAGGGTGAAGTGCCTTGCCCAAGGACACAACGTCATTTTGGCACGGCTGGGAATCGAACTGGCAACCTTCAGATTACTAGCCCGATTCCCTCACCGCTCAGCCACCTGACTCCACACATTCCTCCTCCCACATGAACTGGAGTAGATATATACGTGGACATGTGACCCTATTCTCCTTCCCTGCTAATCAAGCGTCCCTATCAAGCCTGGTGACCTCGACAGGGAGTTAAAGGCAGAATGATCTTCAGATCCTTGATCTTCTGCTGTGCTTCCTACTATACTGTCTGTGCCTCCCTATGGATGATGCTCGGTGAATAAAATGTCAAATGTAACTGTAGAAGATCAAGCCCAATGATACCAGAGGGTTTTAGGGTAAATCTCTTTTCCTGCTCCCCGGAGTCCAGACATGGCGAAACAGAAGCATGATCAATGACATACCCCAACACACACACACACACACACACTCTCTTCTCCAGGTCCAGATCGTACGAAGCAGAGCCGAGATCTGACATCTATGATCTATCACACCTGGCCACCTGCCCCCCTGCAGAGAAGCAGGCCATTTACACACAGACATCTGCTGCCTTCATGCCTCCGTCCATAGGTGGAGGAGCACAGAGAGGTGGAGGAGCACAGAGTGGTGGAGGAGCACAGAGAGGTGGAGGAGCACAGAGTGGTGGAGGAGCACAGAGAGGTGGAGGAGCACAGAGTTGGTGGAGGAGCACAGAGTGGTGGAGGAGCGCAGAGAGGTGGAGGAGCACAGAGTGGTGGAGGAGCACAGAGAGGTGGAGGAGCACAGAGCACAGAGTGGTGGAGGAGCACAGAGAGTTGGAGGAGCACAGAGTGGTGGAGGAGCACAGAGTGGTGGAGGAGCACAGAGAGGTGGAGGAGCACAGAGTGGTGGAGGAGCACAGAGTGGTGGAGGAGCACAGAGAGGTGGAGGAGCACAGAGTGGTGGAGGAGCACAGAGAGGTGGAGGAGCACAGAGAGGTGGAGGAGCACAGAGTGGTGGAGGAGCACAGAGCACAGAGTGGTGGAGGAGCACAGAGAGTTGGAGGAGCACAGAGTGGTGGAGGAGCACAGATTGGTGGAGGAGCACAGAGTGGTGGAGGAGCACAGAGAGGTGGAGGAGCACAGAGAGGTGGAGGAGCACAGAGAGGTGGAGGAGCACAGAGTGGTGGAGGAGCACAGAGCACAGAGTGGTGGAGGAGCACAGAGAGTTGGAGGAGCACAGAGTGGTGGAGGAGCACAGAGTGGTGGAGGAGCACAGATTGGTGGAGGAGCACAGAGTGGTGGAGGAGCACAGAGTGGTGGAGGAGCACAGAGCACAGGGGAAGAGAAACCTCATGAACCCTGTCTCTCTTTTATAAATAACTCTGGTATCGGTTTAAGACAAGCGGTTGTGTAAATCATTATTTTAGCGCTAGCGCTAAATTTATATTTCCCTTAAATGTCATTGTTTTTGGAGATATGAGGTTGCCATCACACATGGTAATATTCTGTAGTGTCTGTCGTAGTTAATCGTAGCCTATAGTTTCAATGTAAAAAATGTGAAAACTTTGGCACTTTAGGGAGATAAACATAATAATCATAATACTGCCAATAACATGGGTTTCTTCTTGATGGAGGAATCCTAAATAACCTCAACTAAGATCTCTGGCATGGGGAGGACATGTGGTCTGGGCTGGGACTGGGATTGGGTCTGGGTCTAAACCTGGACATGTGGTCTGGGCTGGGATTGGGTCTGGGTCTAAACCTGGACATGTGGTCTGGGCTGGGATTGGGTCTGGGTCTAAACCTGGACATGTGGTCTGGGCTGGGATTGGGTCTGGGTCTAAACCTGGACATGTGGTCTGGGCTGGGATTGGGTCTGGGTCTAAACCTGGACATGTGGTCTGGGCTGGGATTGGGTCTGGGTCTAAACCTGGACATGTGGTCTGGGCTGGGATTGGGTCTGGGTCTAAACCTGGACATGTGGTCTGGGCTGGGATTGGGTCTGGGTCTAAACCTGGACATGTGGTCTGGGCTGGGATTGGGTCTGGGTCTAAACCTGGACATGTGGTCTGGGCTGGGATTGGGTCTGGGTCTAAACCTGGACATGTGGTCTGGGCTGGGATTGGGTCTGGGTCTAAACCTGGACATGTGGTCTGGGCTGGGATTGGGTCTGGGTCTAAACCTGGACATGTGGTCTGGGCTGGGATTGGGTCTGGGTCTAAACCTGGACATGTGGTCTGGGCTGGGATTGGGTCTGGGTCTAAACCTGGACATGTGGTCTGGGCTGGGATTGGGTCTGGGTCTAAACCTGGACATGTGGTCTGGGCTGGGATTGGGTCTGGGTCTAAACCTGGACATGTGGTCTGGGCTGGGATTGGGTCTGGGTCTAAACCTGGACATGTGGTCTGGGCTGGGATTGGGTCTGGGTCTAAACCTGGACATGTGGTCTGGGCTGGGATTGGGTCTGGGTCTAAACCTGGACATGTGGTCTGGGCTGGGATTGGGTCTGGGTCTAAACCTGGACATGTGGTCTGGGCTGGGACTGGGTCTGGGTCTAAACCTGGACATGTGGTCTGGGCTGGGACTGGGTCTGGGTCTAAACCTGGACATGTGGTCTGGGCTGGGACTGGGTCTTGGTCTAAACCTGGACATTTTTAGTCATTTAGCAGATGCTATTACCCAGAGCGACTTACAGTAAGTACAGGGACATTCTCCCCGAGGCAAGTAATGACTAAAATGACTAAATGTAAGTAAGGTGAAGTGCCTTGCCCAAGGACACAACGTGGACATGTCGTCTGGGCTGGTCTGGGCTGGGACTGGGTCTTGGTCTAAACCTAGACATGTAGGTCTGGTCTGGTCTGGGCTGGGCTGTAGTGCCAGAGGTCTCCCAGAAGGTGTTGAGGAGGTGGTTATTTTAATCAGCTGTCTTCCAGGTTTCAGAGTGATGAATTGGGTGTCTGAGCTCTGGATCTGCCAAGCCTTCTGAGGCTCCACCAGCCCATCTAATGAGCACCAAACTACACACACACACACACACACACACACTCCCTAAACCACACTACACACACACCCTTCCAAGACTACAGTCATACAAACACACACACCTTAACCCAAACTACACACACCCTTCCAAGACTACAGTCATACAAACACACACACCTTAACCCAAACTACACACACCCTACCAAGACTACAGTCATACACAAACACACACATCCTAACCCAAACTATACACACCCTACCAAGACTACAGTCATACAAACACACACACACACCTTAACCCAAACTACAGTCACAACACACACTGCACTGAGGAGTAACTAGAGTCACATCTCTCGCACACACATACGCACACTTACGCACACACACACTTTGAACTGCTAGAACAGGCACATACATACACACACACAGACGTGTTAGAACAGGCACACACACACACAGTGGGCTACTGTACGGTAAGTAATGCTGTAGCAGTGGGGACACAGGAGTGTACATCTGGGCATTGCTACACACAGTTACACAATAAACTACTGAGGGATACAGAACCATGGCATGAAAACGACATCAGTGCAGTATGCTGGCCCCTATGGTTCTGCACACGATACAAACACTATGTTTAATAGACTGCCAGTCCCATCAGATCTCAGCCTGTTTTATCAATATTTCGTCATTATATAGCCAGCAGTGTGAAATGCCTGCGGTCGGAGAGATAGAAAGAGAGAGGGGCGGGCGGGCGGGGAGGAGAGATATTGAGAGAGGAAGGTAGAGTGATAGAAAGAGAGTGGCGGGCGGGGTGGAGAGATATTGAGAGAGGAAGGCAGAGGGATATAGAAAGAGAGAGGGGCGGGCGGGGTGGAGAGATATTGAGAGAGGAAGGCAGAGGGATAGAGAAATAGATAGAGAAAGAGAGAGAGAGAGGCAAAGAAATAAATTGATAGATAAAAAGTTGGAGAGAAATAAAGGTAGCGAGAAGTTAAGAAGGGGGAGAGAGACGGGCAGAGATAAAGAGAGACAGAAAGAGAGAAATGAATAGATCTAATAGAGAATAGACATAAAGAGGCAGAGAGAGAAAGGGACAAGACGGAGGGCAGGGTTCAGGCATCCTGTAAAAGGGCTCCTGAGCCTGTCAGAGGGAGAGAGGAGAGAGAGAAGAGAAAGAGGAGGGGGGAGAGGAGGGGGAGGAGGAGCAGAGGGAGAGGAGAGAGAGAAGAGAAAGAGGAGGGGGAGAGGAGGGGGAGGAGGAGCAGAGGGAGAGAGGAGAGAGAGAAGAGAAAGAGGAGGGGGAGGAGGAGCAGAGGGAGAGAGGAAAGAGAGAGGAGAAAGAAGAGGGGGAGAGGAGGAGCAGAGGGAGAGAGGAAAGAGAGAGGAGAAAGAGGAGGGGGAGAGGAAGAGCAGAGGGAGAGAGGAGAGAGGAGAAAGAAGAGGGGAGAGGAGGAGCAGAGGGAGAGAGGAAAGAGAGAGGAGAAAGAAGAGGGAGAGGAGGAGAGTAGGGAGAGAGGAGGGGGAGGAGAGGGAGAGAGGAAGGATACAATACAATCCTGTCTGCTGGTTGAATGCCCTGTTACGAGACAAAGTAAAATGTCTCAATTGTCTGCATACTGCATCCAACGGAGCATGGAGCAAGAGCTGCTGCAGCAAGTATCAAAAGTAAAAACATTAAGTATTAGATTTGGGATGCTACTTTCCACCAAGGCTGCAACTGCTCCGGAGCGCAAACACCGTCCACCTGCCATGAAGTAGACCTCATTCTGCTTCTCCACAGTCTCCTTAGGCTGTCTCATTTCCCACAATAATAATTTAAAAAAAATAAAAAAAAACTCCTTCGATGAATCTCAGCAGAATCATATGCTTGGGGGCGTGCGCATTGATTATAGGTAGGCTGTGTATCTCTGCATGAAGATGACTCCATTAAACATCCATCTGGCCGGTGGTCAGCAGGGATTAGATCCTTTCTACTCTGCCCACTTCATCTGGTGAAATCATCTGATGAGAAATGAACAACTGGAGGCAATGTGAGCAAAACCACAGAACCCAAGCGAAAACATTTGTACGAAAAGTATACTTACAATTAAGTACGAGTCGTCAGTGTGTGTTTATGTGATACCGAAGCAGTACATTTTAAGTACATTTCCAACTGCGTAGAAAAAGA